>NC_092644.1:32177145-32311332 GCF_039555335.1 Amphiura filiformis | reverse complement strand
TTTTAAATGCAGTATTACATCGAATTGCTTCTAATTCAAATGATAAATAAAAAGAACTGAATGAGCAATTTTCAATCAGCTATTATTACATCAAATTAATGTAATTGCACCCGTATCATAGATAGGGCAATTTTATGTATGTTTATATAAAAACATCATCAGTGCGGAAATTACGATGATATTTGTACAGTGCCGTAAAATATAGGTAGACATACAGAAAAAAGACGGACATTGGCTTATGACAAATATAATATGATGAAGAATATTGTAAAATAAAAATGAAAAAGAAATCTAAATACATTCAGGGGCTCGAACCCGTGTTCCACTGCGCCTGAGGCAGATGCTGTATCAATTGCGCCACAGAGCTGTGTAACTTCAACAGGCTTAAACTATAATATAATGCTATTCAAGATGCATGTATATAAATATACGCTCTACATACGGTATACAGTCCAAAAAATTACTTTTTACGGCATTTGTTTCATTAACTGAATATTTATCATATAGCAGGTGTTGGCTGACATTGTGCTTCACATTTAGTTCAGTTTTTGTCCGGGATAAATGACTACGGGACGAAAATCGGACTGGCATACACGTCTTTAAAAGAGTAAAGAATTTTAATATAATATTACTTTCTTTTTATTTATACAAACGTGTACATCGTTCGTTTTTTGTCCCAAAGTCATTTACCCGACCCAAAACTGAAATGATAATAGACACAATACAGCATCTACTACAGCACGATGGAACGCAGGTTCAACAGATTCTTTTCTTCTTTTGTTATTATTTTACCAAATATCCTTCATCATATTGTCATTCGCCGTTCTATTAATTTTGCCAATGTCCGTCCTTCTTTTTTTTTCTGTATTTCTACCTTTATTTTACGGCCCTGTACAAATATCAACATAATTGCGGCATCGAGTTTTTTGGCAAAATGGAAACTCAGATGGCTTTCGGAAACAGAGCATCCGTGTCCACGGCCATGATGTTTGAACTAAAAAAAGTTTAGAAATTGCCAATCTGATACCTAATATGGCCATTATATATGAGAGATTTTCAATTCAAGAAAAAATATTTGAACCGTTTTTTACGAAAATGTGAATTTAGATGTTACAATCCCAAACCGGAAACAAGTTTCGTTCCTTCAGGTTGCATGAGATATGATGTGCATATAAATGGTAAAAAAATTATGCTTTTATAGCACTTGGGAGAAAGTCATATTTTCAAATTACTGCAGATATACAGTTTTGTTGGTTGCGTAGGCCTATACATTTTTAAAAAAAAAAAAAAAAAAAAGGATTGATTGATTATCGATAATCGGTAATAGTGATTATCGATAATATTTTGATTAATTTTAATTTTTGCATATTGAAACGAATATGGGGATTAATAAATCCATGAGACATTTTGAGTAGCCATATAGCAATGCTTTATATTTACTAAGCCAAAATATGAAATTAAATGCATTTTTTTGGAAGAATTATCATAACTTTGAACTACGAAAATATAATCAGCAATCATATAATATTCTTTTGACTTATTCATATTTCACAATATTTTTTATCAATATGAGACTTTACATAATTAATTATAAATCGAGGATTACTCCCTGAAAATTTGGTTATCCATACCTTTTATGGTTTTTAGTTTATAAACCGAAATATGAAGTTAGATGCATAACTTTTGGACGAGTTATCATAACTTTAAACTTCAGAAAATAATCAGCAATTATATATAATATTCGATTTGACTTATACCTTATTTCACAATATTTTTTTATTTATATTAATTTCCATATATTAATATGAATGTGAGGATTATTCCTGAAAATTTGGTAGCCCATACCTTTAACGGTTTTTATTTTACAAGCCAAAATAACAAATTAGATGTATATTTTTGGAATTGATTCAGACAACCCAGGAAATTAATGAATTAGCACATGCACTAAACAATGGAAATGCAGGCCTATTAAAAATTGGGAAATGCAGAAATACGTGCATACAATATGTGTGTTATACAGACTACCTCCTATATCTCTCATCCTTCACACTCTACATCGTTCAATGTTGGAGGGTTTCATGGACCTCGATATTGACAACATGACTTGGTCAACTTGTTGAATTGGGGGGAGCAAGGAGAAAACTGAAGACTCTGCAAAAGACAAAGCAAACACTGTACAACCTTTTTTTCCTGGGTTGTCCAGGTCAAATCCTAATATTGCGTCTGTTTCCGTTTTACTCAATAACTTTGCAACGGAACCTTGAATTATCTTCATATTTCACACAAAAACATATAAGTGATTTGGCTTTACGATGTCTAGAAAAAAATTGAAAAAAAGTATATTTGTTTCTTTTGGGGAGTAGTCCTTAAAAACATCGCTAATGCGTGGTTTTGCCGTCTTGGCTTGATCCTGAATTGCAAAACTGGCAAAAAAAGAAAGAATGATTTTTTTAAATGCAGTATTACATCGAGTTGCTTCTAATTCAAATGATAAATAAAAGAACTGAATGAGCAATTTTCAATCAACTATTATTACATCAAATTAAATGTAATTGCTTCCGTATCATAGATGAGGACAAGTTTACTATGTATCATTGCTCTGTGAAAGGCATCATCAGATGCAGAAGTACGATGATATTTGTACAGTGCCGTAAAATATGGTAGACATACAGAAAAAAAGACGGACGTTGACTTATGACAAAATATAATATGATAGAAGAGTATTTATGTAAAATAAAAATGAAAAAAGAAAATCTAAATACATTTCAGGGCTCTGAACCCGTGTTCCACTACACCTGAGGCAGATGCCGTATCAATTGCGCCACAGAGCTGTGTAACTTGACAACAAGCTTAAACTATAATATAATTTTCTTCAAGATGCATGTATATAAATATACGCGCGACATACGGTATACAGTCCAAAAAATTACTTTTTTACGGCATTTGTTTCATTAACTGAATATTTATCATATAGCAGGTGTTGGCTGACATTGCCATACTTCACATTTAGTTCAGTTTTGTCCAGGAATAAATGACTACAGAGACAAAATCGGACAGATATACACGTCTTTAAAAGGAAGTGGAGGATTTTAATATAATATTGCACTTGCTTTTTATTTTATACAAGCAAGTAACCCATCGTTTCGTTTTTGTCCCTAAGTCATTACCCAGCAAAACTGAAATGAAATGTGAACTGACAACACCTGCTATACGGCATCTGGAACGCAGGTTCAACAATATTGAATTTCTTTCTTTCTTATTATTTTACAATATCCTTCATCATATTATATTCATCATTCTATTAATTTTTGCCAATGTCCGTCCTTACTTTTCTGTATTTCTACCTTTATTTCTGGCACTATCTCTAAATAATACTGACACCAGAGTTATTTATCAAAATACGAAACTCGGATGGCTTTTCAAAACTGAGCATCTGTATGTCCACAGCCATGATGTTTGAACTAAAAAAGGTTGAAATTGCCAAATCACATTACCTAATATAGCCGGCATTATATACCATGAGAGATTTTTCAGTTCAGAAAAAAATATTTGAACCATTTTTTACGAAAAATGCCGAATTTTGAGGTGTTACAATCAAAGCGGAAACAAAGTTTCGTTCCTTCCAGGTTGCATGAGATATGATGTGCATATAAATGGTAAAAATAGTACTTTTATAGCGCACTTAGGGGAAAAATCATATTTTCAAATTACTGCAGATATACAGGTTTGTTGATTGCGTAGACCTATACATTTTAAACATTGAATATTAAAAAGGATTTGATTAGATTATCGGTAATCGATAATAATTGATTGTCAATAATATTTTTGATTAATTTTAATTTTTACATATTGAAACAGATATACAGGGATTAATCCACTTCTTGAACATTTGGGTAGCCCATGTACTTAATGGCTTTATATTTTATAAGCCAAAGAATAGCAAATTAAATGCATTTTTTGGAAGGAGTGTAGCAGCTTTACAAACTACAAAAATAATCGGCAATCATACTAATATTCTTTTTGACTTATTCCTTATTTCCACAATATTTTTTATCAGCCTGAACTTTTACATATTGATATAAATGTAAAGAGATTACTCCACTGAAAATTTGGTGTCTCCCATACACCTTTTTATAGTTTTTATGGTTTATAAACCAAAATATACGAAGTTAGATGCATATTTTGGACGAGATTAATCATAGCTTTAAGCTTCGAAAATAATCATGCAATATATAATAGTCGTTTGACTTATACATATTTCCACAATATTTTTTGTTTATATTAATTTCATATATTGATATGAATGTGAGGGATTATTTCCTGAAAATTTGGTGGCCTTACCTTTAACGGTTTTATTTTACAAGCCAAAAAATATGAAATTAGATGCATATATTTTGGAATTAGTGATTCAGACAACCAGAGTAATGAATTTATTTTTCATAATGGAAATACGAGTCCCTAATAAAATTGGGAGGCAGAAAGCATCCACGCCACAATATATGTATTGTACAGACTACCTCCTATATCATCCTTCCTCCCATCATTCAATGTTGGGAGTTTCATGGACCTGTGACAACATAAGCAATCAACTGAATTGGGGAGCAGGAACAGAGAACTCTTAAAGAATATGAGCAAACTGTACCATTTTTTTCCTGGGTTGTCCGAGTCAAATCCTAAATATTGCATCTATTTTCAATTTTACTCAATATTTTGCAACGGAATGTTGAATTATCTTCATATTTCCAAAAACACTTTAAGTGATTAGACTTTACGGTAAACCAGTGAATTGAAAAAATGTATTTGTTTCTTTAAGGAGTAGTCATTAAAATCATCGCTAATGCGTGGTTTTGCACGTCTTGGCTTGGAGTCTGAATTATGCGCGAAAACGGACAAAAAGAAAAGAATGATTTTTTAAATGCAGTATTACATCAGATTGCTTATAATTCAAATGAGAAATAAAAAGAAGTGAATGAGCAATTTTCAATCAGCTATTATTACATCAAAATACATGTATATAATTGCACCCGTATCATAGATAGAGCAATTTTATGTATATTTATATAAAAACATCATCAGTGCGGAAATTACGATGATATTTGTACAGTGCCGTAAATATAGGTAGACATACAGAAAAAAGACGGACATTGGCTTATGACAAATATAATATGATGAAGAATATTTGTAAAATAAAATGAAAAAGAAATCTAAATACATTTCAGGGAACTGAACCGTGTTCCACTGCGCCTACAGGCAGATGATGCCGTATCAATTTGCGCCACAGAGCTGCATAACTTCAACGAAGCTTAAACTATAATATAATGCTATTCAAGATGCATATATCTAAATATACGCTCTACAGTATATACAGTCAAAAATTACTTTTTTGGCATTTGTTTCATTAACTGAATATTTATCATATAGCAGGTGTTGGCTGACATTGTACTTCACATTTAGTTCAGTTTTTGTCCGGGATAAATGACTGCAGGACAAAAAAATCGGACAGTATACACGTCTTTAAAAAGTAAGAATTTTTAATATAATATTACTTTCTTTTTTTATTTATACAAGCATGTACATCATTCGTTTTTGTCCCAAAAGTCATTTTTACTGACCCAAACTGAAATAAATGTAACTGTGTCAACCAAATATTAAGACCAATCTACCACAGGCATCAATGGAACCACAGGTTCCAGCATTCTTTCTTTTATTGTTATTTTACAATGCTCCTTCATCATATTATGTCATCATTCTATTAATTTTTTGCCAATGTCCGTATTCTTTTCTGTATTTCTACCTTTATTTTACGGCACTGTACAAATATCACCACACTGCGGCACCAGTTGTTATCAAAATGGAAACTCGGATGGCTTTTAAAACAGAGCATCCGTGTCACACGGCAGCCATGATGTTTTGAACTAAAAAAAAGTTTGAAATTGCCAATCCACATGCTCTAATATGGCCATATATATACCATGAGAGATTTTTTTCAATTCAGAAAAAATATTTGAACCATTTTTTACGAAAAATGTGAATTTTAAGGTGTTACAATCCAAACCGAAACAAGTTTCGTTCCTTCAGGTTGCATGAGATATGATGTGCATATAAATGGTAAAAAAAAATTATGCTTTTATAGCACGTTAGGAGAAAGCTCATATTTTCAAATTACTGCAGATATACAGTTTTGTTGGTTGCGTAGGCTATACATTTTAAACATTGAATATTAAAAAGGATTTATTGATTATCGATAATCGATAATAATTGATTATCGATAATATTTTTGATTAATTTTAATTTTTGCATATTGAAACGAATATGGGGATTAATCCATGAACATTTGGTGGCCATATGCTTAATGCTTTATATTTTATAAGCCAAAATATGAAATTAGATGCATTTTTGGAAGAATTATCATAGCTTTAAACTACGAAAATAATCGGCAATCATATAATATTCTTTTGACTTATTCCTTATTTCACAATATTTTTATCAATATGAACTTTACATATTGATATGAATGTGAGGATTACTCCTGAAAATTTGGTGCTCATACCTTTTATGGTTTTAGTTTATAAACCAAAATATGAAGTTAGATGCATATTTTGGACGAGTTATCATAGCTTTAAACTTGAAAATAATCGGCAATTATATAATATTCGTTTGACTTATACCTTATTTCACAATATTTTTTTGTTTATATTAATTTCATATATTGATATGAATGTGAGGATTATTTCCTGAAAATTTGGTGGCCATACCTTTAACGGTTTTTATTTTACAAGCCAAAATATGAAATTAGATGCATATTTTTTGGAATTGATTCAGACAACCAGGAAATTAATAGTTGGCACTTTTTATGCACTAAACAATGGAAATGCAGTAGCCCTATTAAAATTGGGAGGCGAGGAAAACATGCATACAATATATGTTGTACAGACTCCCCCTATATCTCATTCTTCCCCACTCCCCATCATTCAATGTTGGAGGTCTCATGGACCTATTGACAACATGGCTTGGTCCAACATTGAATTGGGGGGAGCGGGGCGCAGAGATATACCAAAAGACAGGCAAACTGTGCCAACCTTTTTTCCTGGGTTGTCAGAGTCAAATCTAAATATTGCATCTATTTTCCGTTTTACTCAATAACTTTGCAACGGAATGTTGAATTATCTTCATATTTCACACAAAACATATAAGTGATAGGGCTTTACGATAAATAAAAAAATTGAAAAATGTATTTGTTTCTTTAGGGAGTGGTCATTAAAATCATCGCTAATGCGTGGTTTTTGCGTCTTGGCTTGGGTCTGAATTACGCGAAAAGTGACAAAAAGAGAGAGAATGATTTTTAAATGCAGTATTACATCGAATTGCTTCTAATTCAAATGATAAATAAAAAGAACTGAATGAGCAATTTTCAATCAGCTATTATTACATCAAATTAATGTAATTGCACCCGTATCATAGATAGGGCAATTTTTATGTATGTTTATATAAAGAAAAACATCATCAGTGCAGAAATTACGATGATATTTGTACAGTGCCGTAAAATATAGGTAGACATACAGAAAAAAGACGGACATTGGCTTATGACAAATATAATATGATGAAGAATATTGTAAAATAAAAATGAAAAAGAAATCTCAATACATTCAGGGGCTCGAACCCGTGTTCATTAACTGCGCCTGGGGCAGATGCCATATCAATTGCGCCACAGGCTATATGCTTCAACAAAGCTTAAACTATGATATAATGCTATTCAAGATGCATGTATATAAATATACGCTCTACATACGGTATACAGTCCAAAAGAATTACTTTTTTACGGCATTTATTTCATTAACTGAATATTTATCATATAGCAGGTGTTGGCTGACATTGTACTTCCACATTTAGTTCAAGATTTTTTATCCGGCCCAATAAATAGCTACAGGACCAAAAATCAGACAGTATACACGTCTTTAATGAGTAAAAATTTTAATATAATATTACTTTCTTTTTATTTATACAAACGTAGTACATCATTCATTTTTGTCCCAAAGTCGTGCCAAAACTGTCATTTACAATGACAACCAAAACTGAAATATAATGTAGACGTATACAATTGATATATTTACACAAGCTCTGTGGTTCAATGGATACGGCATCTGCCACAGGCGCATTGGAATACGGGTTCGAGCCCCTGAATATACTTAGATTTCTCTTTCTTTTCTTCTTTGTTATTATTTTACAATATCCTTCATCATATTGTATGCATCATTCTATTTATTTTTGCCATTGTCCGTCCTTCTTTTTTTCTGTATTTCTACCTTTATTTTACGGCACTGTACAAATATCACCATAATTGCGGCACTGAGTTGTTTGTCAAAATGGAAACTCGGATGGCTTTCAAAACAGAGCATCACGTGTCCACAGCCATGATGTTTGAACTAAAAAAGTTTGAAAGTACCAATCACAATACCTAATATGGCCATTATATACCATGAGAATTTTTCAATTCAGAAAAAATATTTGAACCATTTTTTTACGAAAAATGTGAATTTAGGTGTTACAATCCAACCCGAAACAAGTTTCGTTCCTTCAGGTTGCATGAGATATGATGCGCATATAAATGGTACAAAATGATGCTGTTATAGTACTTAGGAGAAAGTCATATATTCAAATTACTGCAGATATACAGTTTTGTTGGTTGCGTAGGACTATACATTTTTAAACAAAAAAAAAAAAAAAAGGATTGATTGATTATCGATAATCGATAATAATTGATTATCGATAATATTTTTGATTAATTTTAATTTTTGCATATTGAAACGAATATGGGGATTAATCTATGAACATTTGGTGGCCATATGCTTAATGCTTATATTTTATAAGCCAAAATATGAAATTAGATGCATTTTTGGAAGAATTATCATAGCTTTAAACTACGAAAATAATCAGCAATCATATAATATTCTTTTGACTTATTCTTAATTCACAAATTTTTTATCAATATGAACTTTACATATTGATATGAATGTGAGGATTACTCCCTGAAAATTTGGTGCTCCATACCTTTTATGGTTTTTAGTTTATAAACCAAAATATGAAGTTAGATGCATATTTTGGACGAGTTATCATAGCTTTAAACTTCGAAAATAATCCTAGCAATTATATAATATTCGTTTGACTTATACCTTATTTCACAATATTTTTGTTTATATTAATTTCATATATTGATATGAATGTGAGGATTATTTCCTGAAAATTTGGTAGCCATACCTTTAACGGTTTTATTTTACAAGCCAAAATATGAAATTAGATGCATATTTTGGAATTGATTCGGACAACCTGGGAAATTAAACTGGTTGGCACATGCACTAAACAATGGAAATACAGAGCCCTATTAAAATTAGGGAGGCGAGGAAAACATGCATACAATATATGTGTTGTACAGACTCCCCTATATTCATCCTTCCTCCCCATCATTCAATGTTGGAGGGTCTCATGGACCTATTGACAACATGGCTTGGTCCAACATTGAATTGGGGGAGCAGGGCAGAGATCTCACAAAAGACAGGCAAACTGTGCCAACCTTTTTTCCTGGGTTGTCGGTCAAATCCTAAATATTGCATCTGTTTTCCGTTTTACTCAATAACTTTGCAACGGAATGTTGAATTATCTTCATATTTCACACAAAACATATAAGTGATAGGGCTTTTTACGATAAATAGAAAAATTGAAAAAATGTATTTGTTTCTTTAGGGAGTGGTCATTAAAAACATCGCTAATGCGTGGTTTTCGTCTTGGCTTGGGTCTGAATTACGCGAAAACTGACAAAAAAAGAAAGAATGATTTTTAAATGCAGTATTACATCGAATTGCTTCTAATTCAAATGATAAATAAAAAGAACTGAATGAGCAATTTTCAATCAGCTATTATTACATCAAATTAATGTAATTGCACCCGTATCATAGATAGGGCAATTTTATGTATGTTTATATAAAAACATCATCAGTGCGGAAATTACGATGATATTTGTACAGTGCCGTAAAATATAGGTAGACATACAGCAAAAAGCCGGACATTGGCTTATGCCAAATATAATATGCTGAAGAATATCGTAAAATAAAAATGAGACCAGACATCTAAATACATTCAGGGGCTCGAAACCGTGTTCACTGCGCCTGAGGCAGATGCCGTATCAATTTGCGCCACAGAGCTGGCGGTATACACGTCTTCAAAGAGCTTAAAAGAATATAATAATATTCAAGATTCATTTATAAATACAAACTCTACATACGTTCGTATACAGTCCAAAAATTACTTTTTTACGGCATTTGTTTCATTAACTGAATATTTATCATATGGAGCAGGTGTTGGCTGACATTGTACTTCATAAATAGTTCAGTTTTGTCCGAAATAAATGACTACAGGACAAAATCGGACGGTATACGTAGACACGTCTTTATAGTACAAATTTGAATAGCATTATATATTACTTTCTTTTGAATTTATACAAACTGTGTTCAATCGATCGTTTTTTGTATCCCACAAGTCATTTTACCCCGGCAAAACTGAGAATAAATATGAGGTACAATGTCTGGAGCAACCCCTGAATATTCTGTTGAATATTTAGATTTCTTTTTTTTCTTTTCTTTTTTGTTATTATTTTACAATATCCTTCATCATATTATATTCATCATTCTATTAATTTTTGCCAATGTCCGTCCTTCTTTTTTTCTGTATTTCTACCTTTATTTTACGGCACTGTACAAATATCACCATAATTGCGGCACCGAGTTGTTTGTCAAAATGGAAACTCGGATGGCTTTCAAAACAGAGCATCACGTGTCCACGGCCATGATGTTTGAACTAAAAAAAGTTTGAAATTGCCAATCACAATGCCTAATATGGCCATTATATACCATGAGAGATTTTTCAATTCAGAAAAAATATTTGAACCGTTTTTACGAAAATGTGAATTTTAAGTGTTACAATCAAACCGGAAACAAGTTTCGTTCCTTCAGGTTGCATGAGATATGATGTGCATATAAATGGTAAAAAATTATGCTTTTATAGCACTTAGGAGAAAGTCATATTTTCAAATTACTGCAGATATACAGTTTTGTTGGTTGCGTAGGCCTATACATTTTAAACATTGAATATTAAAAAGGATTGATTGATTATCGATAATCGATAATAATTGATTATCGATAATATTTTTGATTAATTTTAATTTTTGCATATTGAAACGAATATGGGGATTAATCCATGAACATTTGGTGGCCATATGCTTAATGCTTTATATTTTATAAGCCAAAATATGAAATTAGATGCATTTTTGGAAGAATTATCATAGCTTTAAACTACGAAAATAATCGGCAATCATATAATATTCTTTTGACTTATTCCTTATTTCACAATATTTTTTATCAATATGAACTTTACATATTGATATGAATGTGAGGATTACTCCCTGAAAATTTGGTGCTCATACCTTTTATGGTTTTTAGTTTATAAACCAAAATATGAAGTTAGATGCATATTTTGGACGAGTTATCATAGCTTTAAACTTCGAAAATAATCGGCAATTATATAATATTCGTTTGACTTATACCTTAGTTAACAATATTTAATGTTTATATTAATTTCATATATTGATATGAATGTGAGGATTATTTCCTGAAAATTTGGTGGCCATACCTTTAACGGTTTTTATTTTACAAGCCAAAATATGAAATTAGATGCATATTTTGGAATTGATTCGGACAACCGGGAAATTAATAGTTGGCACACATGCACTAAACAATGGAAATGCGAGCCCTATTAAAATTGGGGAGGCGAGGAAAACATGCATACAATATATGTGTTGTACAGACTCCCCCTATATCTCATCCTTCCCACTCCCATCATTCAATGTTGGAGGTCTCATGGACCTGTTGACAACATGGCTTGGTCCAACATTGAATTGGGGAGCAGGGGCAGAGATATACCAAAAGACAGGCAAACTGTGCCAACCTTTTTTCCTGGGTTGTCCGAGTCAAATCTAAATATTGCATCTGTTTTCCGTTTTTACTCAATAACTTTGCAACGGAATGTTGAATTATCTTCATATTTCACACAAAAACATATAAGTGATAGGGCTTTACGATAAATAGAAAAAATTGAAAAAATGTATTTGTTTCTTTAGGGAGTGGTCATTAAAAACATCGCTAATGCGTGGTTTTGCGTCTTGGCTTGGGTCTGAATTACGCGAAAACTGACAAAAAAAGAAAGAATGATTTTTAAATGCAGTATTACATCGAATTGCTTCTAATTCAAATGATAAATAAAAAGAACTGAATGAGCAATTTTCAATCAGCTATTATTACATCAAATTAATGTAATTGCACCCGTATCATAGATAGGGCAATTTTATGTATGTTTATATAAAAACATCATCAGTGCGGAAATTACGATGATATTTGTACAGTGCCGTAAAATATAGGTAGACATACAGAAAAAAGACGGACATTGGCTTATGACAAATATAATATGATGAAGAATATTGTAAAAATAAAATGAAAAAGAAATCTAAATACATTCAGGGCTCGAACCCGTGTTCCACTGCGCCTGAGGCAGATGCCGTATCAATTGCGCCACAGAGCTGTGTAACTTCAACAGGCTTAAACTATAATATAATGCTATTCAAGATGCATGTATATAAATATACGCTCTACACATACGGTATACAGTCCAAAAATTACTTTTTACGGCATTTGTTTCATTAACTGAATATTTATCATATAGCAGGTGTTGGCTGACATTGTGCTTCACATTTAGTCCACCTTTTCTCCGCGATAAATGACTACGGGACAAAATCGGACGGTATACACGTCTTTAAAGAGTAAAGAATTTTAATATAATATTACTTTCTTTTATTTATACAAACGTGTACATCGTTCGTTTTTTGTCCCAAAGTCATTTTACCCCGGCCCAAAACTGAAATAAATGTGGAGCACAATGTCAGCCAACACCTGCTATAATGATAAATATTCAGTTAATGAAACAAATGCCGTAAAAAGTAATTTTTGGACTGTATACCGTATGTAGAGCGTATATTTATATACATGCATCTTGAATAGCATTATATTATAGTTTAAGCCTGTTGAAGTTACACAACTCTGTGGTTCAATGGATACGGCATCTGCCACAGGCGCATTGGAACACGGGTTCGCGCCCCTGAATATATTTAGATTTCTTTTTCTTTTCTTTTTATTTTTATTTTATAATATTCTTCATCATATTATATTCATCATTCTATTAATTTTGCCAATGTCCGTCCTTCTTTTTTCTGTATTTCTACCTTTATTTTACGGCACTGTACAAATATCACCATAATTGCGGCACCGAGTTGTTTGTCAAAATGGAAACTCGGATGGCTTTCAAAACAGAGCATCACGTGTCCACGGCCATGATGTTTGAACTAAAAAAAGTTTGAAATTGCCAATCACAATGCCTAATATGGCCATTATATACCATGAGAGATTTTTCAATTCAGAAAAAAATATTTGAACCGTTTTTTACGAAAAATGTGAATTTTAAGGTGTTACAATCCAAACCGGAAACAAGTTTCGTTCCTTCAGGTTGCATGAGATATGATGTGCATATAAATGGTAAAAAATTATGCTTTTATAGCACTTAGGAGAAAGTCATATTTTCAAATTACTGCAGATATACAGTTTTGTTGGTTGCGTAGGCCTATACATTTTTAAACATTGAATATTAAAAAAGGATTGATTGATTATCGATAATCGATAATAATTGATTATCGATAATATTTTGATTAATTTTAATTTTTGCATATTGAAACGAATATGGGGATTAATCCATGAACATTTGGTGGCCATATGCTTAATGCTTTATATTTTATAAGCCAAAATATGAAATTAGATGCATTTTTGGAAGAATTATCATAGCTTTAAACTACGAAAATAATCGGCAATCATATAATATTCTTTTGACTTATTCCTTATTTCACAATATTTTTTATCAATATGAACTTTACATATTGATATGAATGTGAGGATTACTCCCTGAAAATTTGGTGCTCATACCTTTTATGGTTTTTAGTTTATAAACCAAAATATGAAGTTAGATGCATATTTTGGACGAGTTATCATAGCTTTAAACTTCGAAAATAATCGGCAATTATATAATATTCGTTTGACTTATACCTTATTTCACAATATTTTTTGTTTATATTAATTTCATATATTGATATGAATGTGAGGATTATTTCCTGAAAATTTGGTGGCCATACCTTTAACGGTTTTTATTTTACAAGCCAAAATATGAAATTAGATGCATATTTTTGGAATTGATTCGGACAACCCGGGAAATTAATAGTTGGCACACATGCACTAAACAATGGAAATGCGAGCCCTATTAAAATTGGGGAGGCGAGGAAAACATGCATACAATATATGTGTTGTACAGACTCCCCTATATCTCATCCTTCCCCACTCCCCATCATTCAATGTTGGAGGGTCTCATGGACCTGTTGACAACATGGCTTGGTCCAACATTGAATGATGGGGAGTGGGGGCAGAGATATACCAAAAGACAGGCAAACTGTGCCAACCTTTTTTTCCTGGGTTGTCCGAGTCAAATCCTAAATATTGCATCTGTTTTCCGTTTTTACTCAATAACTTTGCAACGGAATGTTGAATTATCTTCATATTTCACACAAAAACATATAAGTGATAGGGCTTTACGATAAATAGAAAAATTGAAAAAATGTATTTGTTTCTTTAATAAAAACATCGCTAATGCGTGGTTTTGCGTCTTGGCTTGGGTCTGAATTACGCGAAACTGACAAAAAAGAAAGAATGATTTTTAAATGCAGTATTACATCGAATTGCTTCTAATTCAAATGATAAATAAAAAGAACTGAATGAGCAATTTTCAATCAGCTATTATTACATCAAATTAATGTAATTGCACCCGTATCATAGATAGGGCAATTTTATGTATGTTTATATAAAAACATCATCAGTGCGGAAATTACGATGATATTTGTACAGTGCCGTAAAATATAGGTAGACATACAGAAAAAAAAAGACGGACATTGGCTTATGACAAATATAATATGATGAAGAATATTGTAAAATAAAAATGAAAAAGAAATCTAAATACATTCAGGGGCTCGAACCCGTGTTCCACTGCGCCTGAGGCAGATGCCGTATCAATTGCGCCACAGAGCTGTGTAACTTCAACAGGCTTAAACTATAATATAATGCTATTCAAGATGCATGTATATAAATATACGCTCTACATACGGTATACAGTCCAAAAATTACTTTTTACGGCATTTGTTTCATTAACTGAATATTTATCATATAGCAGGTGTTGGCTGACATTGTGCTTCACATTTAGTTCAGTTTTTGTCCGGAATAAATGACTACGGGACAAAATCGGACGGTATACACGTCTTTAAAGAGTAAAGAATTTTAATATAATATTACTTTCTTTTTTATTTATACAAACGTGTACATCGTTCGTTTTTTGTCCCAAAGTCATTTTACCCCGGCCCAAAACTGAAATAAATGTGGAGCATAATGTCAGCCAACACCTGCTATATGATAAATATTCAGTTAATGAAACAAATGCCGTAAAAAAGTAATTTTTTGGACTGTATACCGTATGTAGAGCGTATATTTATATACATGCATCTTGAATAGCATTATATTATAGTTTAAGCCTGTTGAAGTTACACAGCTCTGTGGTTCAATGGATACGGTATCTGCTTACAGGCGCATTGGAACACAGGTTCGAGTTCCCTGAATATATTTAGATTTCTTTTCTTTTCTTTTTGTTATTATTTTACAATATCCTTCATCATATTATATTCATCATTCTATTAATTTTTGCCAATGTCCGTCCTTCTTTTTTTCTGTATTTCTACCTTTATTTTACGGCACTGTACAAATATCACCATAATTGCGGCACCGAGTTGTTTGTCAAAATGGAAACTCGGATGGCTTTCAAAACAGAGCATCACGTGTCCACGGCCATGATGTTTGAACTAAAAAAAGTTTGAAATTGCCAATCACAATGCCTAATATGGCCATTATATACCATGAGAGATTTTTCAATTCAGAAAAAATATTTGAACCGTTTTTACGAAAATGTGAATTTTAAGGTGTTACAATCCAAACCGGAAACAAGTTTCGTTCCTTCAGGTTGCATGAGATATGATGTGCATATAAATGGTAAAAAAATTATGCTTTTATAGCACTTAGGAGAAAGTCATATTTTCAAATTACTGCAGATATACAGTTTTGTTGGTTGTAGGCCTATACATTTTTAAACATTGAATATTAAAAAAAGGATTGATTGATTATCGATAATCGATAATAATTGATTATCGATAATATTTTTGATTAATTTTAATTTTTGCATATTGAAACGAATATGGGGATTAATCCATGAACATTTGGTGGCCATATGCTTAATGCTTTATATTTTATAAGCCAAAATATGAAATTAGATGCATTTTTGGAAGAATTATCATAGCTTTAAACTACGAAAATAATCGGCAATCATATAATATTCTTTTGACTTATTCCTTATTTCACAATATTTTTTATCAATATGAACTTTACATATTGATATGAATGTGAGGATTACTCCCTGAAAATTTGGTGCTCATACCTTTTATGGTTTTTAGTTTATAAACCAAAATATGAAGTTAGATGCATATTTTGGACGAGTTATCATAGCTTTAAACTTCGAAAATAATCGGCAATTATATAATATTCGTTTGACTTATACCTTATTTCACAATATTTTTTTTTTTTATTAATTTCATATATTGATATGAATGTGAGGATTATTTCCTGAAAATTTGGTGGCCATACCTTTAACGGTTTTTATTTTACAAGCCAAAATATGAAATTAGATGCATATTTTTGGAATTGATTCGGACAACCGGGAAATTAATAGTTGGCACACATGCACTAAACAATGGAAATGCGAGCCCTATTAAAATTGGGGAGGCGAGGAAAACATGCATACAATATATGTGTTGTACAGACTCCCCCTATATTCATTCTTCCCCACTCCCCATCATTCAATGTTGGAGGGTCTCATGGACCTGTTGACAACATGGCTTGGTCCAACATTGAATTGGGGGAGCGGGGGCAGAGATATACCAAAAGACAGGCAAACTGTGCCAACCTTTTTTTTCCTGGGTTGTCCGAGTCAAATCCTAAATATTGCATCTGTTTTCCGTTTTTACTCAATAACTTTGCAACGGAATGTTGAATTATCTTCATATTTCACACAAAAACATATAAGTGATAGGGCTTTACGATAAATAGAAAAAATTAAAAAAATGTATTTGTTTCTTTAGGGAGTGGTCAGTAAAAACATCGCTAATGCGTGGTTTTGCGTCTTGGCTTGGGTCTGAATTACGCGAAAACTGACAAAAAAAAGAAAGAATGATTTTTAAATGCAGTATTACATCGAATTGCTTCTAATTCAAATGATAAATAAAAAGAACTGAATGAGCAATTTTCAATCAGCTATTATTACATCAAATTAATGTAATTGCACCCGTATCATAGATAGGGCAATTTTATGTATGTTTATATAAAACATCATCAGTGCGGAAATTACGATGATATTTGTACAGTGCCGTAAAATATAGGTAGACATACAGAAAAAAAAGACGGACATTGGCTTATGACAAATATAATATGATGAAGAATATTGTAAAATAAAAATGAAAAAGAAATCTAAATACATTCAGGGGCTCGAACCCGTGTTCCACTGCGCCTGAGGCAGATGCCGTATCAATTGCGCCACAGAGCTGTGTAACTTCAACAGGCTTAAACTATAATATAATGCTATTCAAGATGCATGTATATAAATATACGCTCTACATACGGTATACAGTCCAAAAAATTACTTTTTTTTTTTTTTTGTTTCATTAACTGAATATTTATCATATAGCAGGTGTTGGCTGACATTGTGCTTCACATTTAGTTCAGTTTTTGTCCGGAATAAATGACTACGGGACAAAATCGGACGGTATACACGTCTTTAAAGAGTAAAGAATTTTAATATAATATTACTTTCTTTTTTATTTATACAAACGTGTACATCGTTCGTTTTTTGTCCCAAAGTCATTTTACCCCGGCCCAAAACTGAAATAAATGTGGAGCACAATGTCAGCCAACACCTGCTATAATGATAAATATTCAGTTAATGAAACAAATGCCGTAAAAAAGTAATTTTTTGGACTGTATACCGTATGTAGAGCGTATATTTATATACATGCATCTTGAATAGCATTATATTATAGTTTAAGCCTGTTGAAGTTACACAGCTCTGTGGTTCAATGGATACGGCATCTGCCACAGGCGCATTGGAACACGGGTTCGAGCCCTGAATATATTTAGATTTCTTTTTCTTTTCTTTTGTTATTATTTTACAATATCCTTCATCATATTATATTCATCATTCTATTAATTTTTGCCAATGTCCGTCCTTCTTTTTTTCTGTATTTCTACCTTTATTTTACGGCACTGTACAAATATCACCATAATTGCGGCACCGAGTTGTTTGTCAAAATGGAAACTCGGATGGCTTTCAAAACAGAGCATCACGTGTCCACGGCCATGATGTTTGAACTAAAAAAAGTTTGAAATTGCCAATCACAATGCCTAATATGGCCATTATATACCATGAGAGATTTTTCAATTCAGAAAAAAATATTTGAACCGTTTTTTACGAAAAATGTGAATTTTAAGGTGTTACAATCCAAACCGGAAACAAGTTTCGTTCCTTCAGGTTGCATGAGATATGATGTGCATATAAATGGTAAAAAAATTATGCTTTTATAGCACTTAGGAGAAAGTCATATTTTCAAATTACTGCAGATATACAGTTTTGTTGGTTGCGTAGGCCTATACATTTTTAAACATTGAATATTAAAAAAGGATTGATTGATTATCGATAATCGATAATAATTGATTATCGATAATATTTTTGATTAATTTTAATTTTTGCATATTGAAACGAATATGGGGATTAATCCATGAACATTTGGTGGCCATATGCTTAATGCTTTATATTTTATAAGCCAAAATATGAAATTAGATGCATTTTTGGAAGAATTATCATAGCTTTAAACTACGAAAATAATCGGCAATCATATAATATTCTTTTGACTTATTCCTTATTTCACAATATTTTTTATCAATATGAACTTTACATATTGATATGAATGTGAGGATTACTCCCTGAAAATTTGGTGCTCATACCTTTTATGGTTTTTTTTTTTTAAACCAAAATATGAAGTTAGATGCATATTTTGGACGAGTTATCATAGCTTTAAACTTCGAAAATAATCGGCAATTATATAATATTCGTTTGACTTATACCTTATTTCACAATATTTTTGTTTATATTAATTTCATATATTGATATGAATGTGAGGATTATTTCCTGAAAATTTGGTGGCCATACCTTTAACGGTTTTTATTTTACAAGCCAAAATATGAAATTAGATGCATATTTTTGGAATTGATTCGACAACCTGGAAATTAATAGTTGGCACACATGCACTAAACAATGGAAATGCGAGCCCTATTAAAATTGGGGAGGCGAGGAAAACATGCATACAATATATGTGTTGTACAGACTCCCCCTATATTCATCCTTCCCCACTCCCCATCATTCAATGTTGGAGGGTCTCATGGACCTGTTGACAACATGGCTTGGTCCAACATTGAATTGGGGAGCGGGGGCAGAGATATACCAAAAGACAGGCAAACTGTGCCAACCTTTTTTTCCTGGGTTGTCCGAGTCAAATCCTAAATATTGCATCTGTTTTCCGTTTTTACTCAATAACTTTGCAACGGAATGTTGAATTATCTTCATATTTCACACAAAAACATATAAGTGATAGGGCTTTACGATAAATAGAAAAAATTAAAAAAATGTATTTGTTTCTTTAGGGAGTGGTCATTAAAAACATCGCTAATGCGTGGTTTTGCGTCTTGGCTTGGGTCTGAATTACGCGAAAACTGACAAAAAAAGAAAGAATGATTTTTAAATGCAGTATTACATCGAATTGCTTCTAATTCAAATGATAAATAAAAAGAACTGAATGAGCAATTTTCAATCAGCTATTATTACATCAAATTAATGTAATTGCACCCGTATCATAGATAGGGCAATTTTATGTATGTTTATATAAAAAACATCATCAGTGCGGAAATTACGATGATATTTGTACAGTGCCGTAAAATATAGGTAGACATACAGAAAAAAGACGGACATTGGCTTATGACAAATATAATATGATGAAGAATATTGTAAAATAAAAATGAAAAAGAAATCTAAATACATTCAGGGCTCGAACCCGTGTTCCACTGCGCCTGAGGCAGATGCCGTATCAATTGCGCCACAGAGCTGTGTGTAACTTCAACAGGCTTAAACTATAATATAATGCTATTCAAGATGCATGTATATAAATATACGCTCTACATACGGTATACAGTCCAAAAAATTACTTTTTTACGGCATTTGTTTCATTAACTGAATATTTATCATATAGCAGGTGTTGGCTGACATTGTGCTTCACATTTAGTTCAGTTTTTGTCCGGAATAAATGACTACGGGACAAAATCGGACGGTATACACGTCTTTAAAGAGTAAAGAATTTTAATATAATATTACTTTCTTTTTATTTATACAAACGTGTACATCGTTCGTTTTTTGTCCCAAAGTCATTTTACCCCGGCCCAAAACTGAAATAAATGTGGAGCACAATGTCAGCCAACACCTGCTATAATGATAAATATTCAGTTAATGAAACAAATGCCGTAAAAAGTAATTTTTGACTGTATACCGTATGTAGAGCGTATATTTATATACATGCATCTTGAATAGCATTATATTATAGTTTAAGCCTGTTGAAGTTACACAGCTCTGTGGTTCAATGGATACGGCATCTGCCACAGGCGCATTGGAACACGGGTTCGAGCCCTGAATATATTTAGATTTCTTTTTCTTTTCTTTTTTGTTATTATTTTACAATATCCTTCATCATATTATATTCATCATTCTATTAATTTTTGCCAATGTCCGTCCTTCTTTTTTTCTGTATTTCTACCTTTATTTTACGGCACTGTACAAATATCACCATAATTGCGGCACCGAGTTGTTTGTCAAAATGGAAACTCGGATGGCTTTCAAAACAGAGCATCACGTGTCCACGGCCATGATGTTTGAACTAAAAAAAGTTTGAAATTGCCAATCACAATGCCTAATATGGCCATTATATACCATGAGAGATTTTTCAATTCAGAAAAAATATTTGAACCGTTTTTACGAAAAATGTGAATTTTAAGGTGTTACAATCCAAACCGGAAACAAGTTTCGTTCCTTCAGGTTGCATGAGATATGATGTGCATATAAATGGTAAAAAAATTATGCTTTTATAGCACTTAGGAGAAAGTCATATTTTCAAATTACTGCAGATATACAGTTTTGTTGGTTGCGTAGGCCTATACATTTTAAACATTGAATATTAAAAAGGATTGATTGATTATCGATAATCGATAATAATTGATTATCGATAATATTTTTGATTAATTTTAATTTTTGCATATTGAAACGAATATGGGGATTAATCCATGAACATTTGGTGGCCATATGCTTAATGCTTTATATTTTATAAGCCAAAATATGAAATTAGATGCATTTTTGGAAGAATTATCATAGCTTTAAACTACGAAAATAATCGGCAATCATATAATATTCTTTTGACTTATTCCTTATTTCACAATATTTTTATCAATATGAACTTTACATATTGATATGAATGTGAGGATTACTCCCTGAAAATTTGGTGCTCATACCTTTTATGATTTTTAGTTTATAAACCAAAATATGAAGTTAGATGCATATTTTGGACGAGTTATCATAGCTTTAAACTTCGAAAATAATCGGCAATTATATAATATTCGTTTGACTTATACCTTATTTCACAATATTTTTTGTTTATATTAATTTCATATATTGATATGAATGTGAGGATTATTTCCTGAAAATTTGGTGGCCATACCTTTAACGGTTTTTATTTTACAAGCCAAAATATGAAATTAGATGCATATTTTTGGAATTGATTCGGACAACCCGGGAAATTAATAGTTGGCACACATGCACTAAACAATGGAAATGCGAGCCCTATTAAAATTGGGGAGGCGAGGAAAACATGCATACAATATATGTGTTGTACAGACTCCCCTATATTCATTCCTTCCCCACTCCCCATCATTCAATGTTGGAGGGTCTCATGGACCTGTTGACAACATGGCTTGGTCCAACATTGAATTGGGGGAGCGGGGGCAGAGATATACCAAAAGACAGGCAAACTGTGCCAACCTTTTTTCCTGGGTTGTCCGAGTCAAATCCTAAATATTGCATCTGTTTTCCGTTTTTACTCAATAACTTTGCAACGGAATGTTGAATTATCTTCATATTTCACACAAAAACATATAAGTGATAGGGCTTTACGATAAATAGAAAAAATTTAAAAAATGTATTTGTTTCTTTAGGGAGTGGTCATTAAAAACATCGCTAATGCGTGGTTTTGCGTCTTGGCTTGGGTCTGAATTACGCGAAAACTGACAAAAAAGAAAGAATGATTTTAAATGCAGTATTACATCGAATTGCTTCTAATTCAAATGATAAATAAAAAGAACTGAATGAGCAATTTTCAATCAGCTATTATTACATCAAATTAATGTAATTGCACCCGTATCATAGATAGGGCAATTTTATGTATGTTTATATAAAAACATCATCAGTGCGGAAATTACGATGATATTTGTACAGTGCCGTAAAATATAGGTAGACATACAGAAAAAAGACGGACATTGGCTTATGACAAATATAATATGATGAAGAATATTGTAAAATAAAAATGAAAAAGAAATCTAAATACATTCAGGGGCTCGAACCCGTGTTCCACTGCGCCTGAGGCAGATGCCGTATCAATTGCGCCACAGAGCTGTGTAACTTCAACAGGCTTAAACTATAATATAATGCTATTCAAGATGCATGTATATAAATATACGCTCTACATACGGTATACAGTCCAAAAATTACTTTTTACGGCATTTGTTTCATTAACTGAATATTTATCATATAGCAGGTGTTGGCTGACATTGTGCTTCACATTTAGTTCAGGTTTTGTCTGAGAATAAATGACTACGGGACAAAATCGGACGGTATACACGTCTTTAAAGAGTAAAGAATTTTAATATAATATTACTTTCTTTTTTATTTATACAAACGTGTACATCGTTCGTTTTTTGTCCCAAAGTCATTTTACCCCGGCCCAAAACTGAAATAAATGTGGAGCACAATGTCAGCCAACACCTGCTATAATGATAAATATTCAGTTAATGAAACAAATGCCGTAAAAAAGTAATTTTTTGGACTGTATACCGTATGTAGAGCGTATATTTATATACATGCATCTTGAATAGCATTATATTATAGTTTAAGCCTGTTGAAGTTACACAGCTCTGTGGTTCAATGGATACGGCATCTGCCACAGGCGCATTGGAACACGGGTTCGAGCCCCTGAATATATTTAGATTTCTTTTTCTTTTCTTTTTGTTATTATTTTACAATATCCTTCATCATATTATATTCATCATTCTATTAATTTTTGCCAATGTCCGTCCTTCTTTTTTCTGTATTTCTACCTTTATTTTACGGCACTGTACAAATATCACCATAATTGCGGCACCGAGTTGTTTGTCAAAATGGAAACTCGGATGGCTTTCAAAACAGAGCATCACGTGTCCACGGCCATGATGTTTGAACTAAAAAAAGTTTGAAATTGCCAATCACAATGCCTAATATGGCCATTATATACCATGAGAGATTTTTCAATTCAGAAAAAATATTTGAACCGTTTTTTACGAAAAATGTGAATTTTAAGGTGTTACAATCCAAACCGGAAACAAGTTTCGTTCCTTGAGGTTGCATGAGATATGATGTGCATATAAATGGTAAAAAATTATGCTTTTATAGCACTTAGGAGAAAGTCATATTTTCAAATTACTGCAGATATACAGTTTTGTTGGTTGCGTAGGCCTATACATTTTAAACATTGAATATTAAAAAGGATTGATTGATTATCGATAATCGATAATAATTGATTATCGATAATATTTTTGATTAATTTTAATTTTTGCATATTGAAACGAATATGGGGATTAATCCATGAACATTTGGTGGCCATATGCTTAATGCTTTATATTTTATAAGCCAAAATATGAAATTAGATGCATTTTTGGAAGAATTATCATAGCTTTAAACTACGAAAATAATCGGCAATCATATAATATTCTTTTGACTTATTCCTTATTTCACAATATTTTTTATCAATATGAACTTTACATATTGATATGAATGTGAGGATTACTCCCTGAAAATTTGGTGCTCATACCTTTTATGGTTTTTAGTTTATAAACCAAAATATGAAGTTAGATGCATATTTTGGACGAGTTATCATAGCTTTAAACTTCGAAAATAATCGGCAATTATATAATATTCGTTTGACTTATACCTTATTTCACAATATTTTTTGTTTATATTAATTTCATATATTGATATGAATGTGAGGATTATTTCCTGAAAATTTGGTGGCCATACCTTTAACGGTTTTTATTTTACAAGCCAAAATATGAAATTAGATGCATATTTTTGGAATTGATTCGGACAACCGGGAAATTAATAGTTGGCACACATGCACTAAACAATGGAAATGCGAGCCCTATTAAAATTGGGGAGGCGAGGAAAACATGCATACAATATAGGTGTTGTACAGACTCCCCGCTATATCTCATCCTTCCCCACTCCCCATCATTCAATGTTGGAGGGTCTCATGGACCTGTTGACAACATGGCTTGGTCCAACATTGAATTGGGGAGCGGGGCAGAGATATACCAAAAGACAGGCAAACTGTGCCAACCTTTTTTCCTGGGTTGTCCGAGTCAAATCCTAAATATTGCATCTGTTTTCCGTTTTTACTCAATAACTTTGCAACGGAATGTTGAATTATCTTCATATTTCACACAAAAACATATAAGTGATAGGGCTTTACGATAAATAGAAAAAATTAAAAAAATGTATTTGTTTCTTTAGGGAGTGGTCATTAAAAACATCGCTAATGCGTGGTTTTGCGTCTTGGCTTGGGTCTGAATTACGCGAAAACTGACAAAAAAAGAAAGAATGATTTTTAAATGCAGTATTACATCGAATTGCTTCTAATTCAAATGATAAATAAAAAGAACTGAATGAGCAATTTTCAATCAGCTATTATTACATCAAATTAATGTAATTGCACCCGTATCATAGATAGGGCAATTTTATGTATGTTTATATAAAAACATCATCAGTGCGGAAATTACGATGATATTTGTACAGTGCCGTAAAATATAGGTAGACAAAAAGAAAAAAAGACGGACATTGGCTTATGACAAATATAATATGATGAAGAATATTGTAAAATAAAAATGAAAAAGAAATCTAAATACATTCAGGGGCTCGAACCCGTGTTCCACTGCGCCTGAGGCAGATGCCGTATCAATTGCGCCACAGAGCTGTGTAACTTCAACAGGCTTAAACTATAATATAATGCTATTCAAGATGCATGTATATAAATATACGCTCTACATACGGTATACAGTCCAAAAATTACTTTTTACGGCATTTGTTTCATTAACTGAATATTTATCATATAGCAGGTGTTGGCTGACATTGTGCTTCACATTTAGATCAGTTTTTGTCAGGAATAAATGACTACGGGACAAAATCGGACGGTATATACGTCTTTAAAGAGTAAAGAATTTTAATATAATATTACTTTCTTTTTTATTTATACAAACGTGTACATCGTTCGTTTTTTGTCCCAAAGTCATTTTACCCCGGCCCAAAACTGAAATAAATGTGGAGCACAATGTCAGCCAACACCTGCTATAATGATAAATATTCAGTTAATGAAACAAATGCCGTAAAAAAGTAATTTTTTGGACTGTATACCGTATGTAGAGCGTATATTTATATACATGCATCTTGAATAGCATTATATTATAGTTTAAGCCTGTTGAAGTTACACAGCTCTGTGGTTCAATGGATACGGCATCTGCCACAGGCGCATTGGAACACGGGTTCGAGCCCTGAATATATTTAGATTTCTTTTTCTTTTTTTTTGTTATTATTTTACAATATCCTTCATCATATTATATTCATCATTCTATTAATTTTTGCCAATGTCCGTCCTTCTTTTTTTCTGTATTTCTACCTTTATTTTACGGCACTGTACAAATATCACCATAATTGCGGCACCGAGTTGTTTGTCAAAATGGAAACTCGGATGGCTTTCAAAACAGAGCATCACGTGTCCACGGCCATGATGTTTGAACTAAAAAAAGTTTGAAATTGCCAATCACAATGCCTAATATGGCCATTATATACCATGAGAGATTTTTCAATTCAGAAAAAAATATTTGAACCGTTTTTTACGAAAAATGTGAATTTTAAGGTGTTACAATCCAAACCGGAAACAAGTTTCGTTCCTTCAGGTTGCATGAGATATGATGTGCATATAAATGGTAAAAAAATTATGCTTTTATAGCACTTAGGAGAAAGTCATATTTTCAAATTACTGCAGATATACAGTTTTGTTGGTTGCGTAGGCCTATACATTTTTAAACATTGAATATTAAAAAAGGATTGATTGATTATCGATAATCGATAATAATTGATTATCGATAATATTTTTGATTAATTTTAATTTTTGCATATTGAAACGAATATGGGGATTAATCCATGAACATTTGGTGGCCATATGCTTAATGCTTTATATTTTATAAGCCAAAATATGAAATTAGATGCATTTTTGGAAGAATTATCATAGCTTTAAACTACGAAAATAATCGGCAATCATATAATATTCTTTTGACTTATTCCTTATTTCACAATATTTTTATCAATATGAACTTTACATATTGATATGAATGTGAGGATTACTCCCTGAAAATTTGGTGCTCATACCTTTTATGGTTTTAGTTTATAAACCAAAATATGAAGTTAGATGCATATTTTGGACGAGTTATCATAGCTTTAAACTTCGAAAATAATCGGCAATTATATAATATTCGTTTGACTTATACCTTATTTCACAATATTTTTTGTTTATATTAATTTCATATATTGATATGAATGTGAGGATTATTTCCTGAAAATTTGGTGGCCATACCTTTAACGGTTTTTATTTTACAAGCCAAAATATGAAATTAGATGCATATTTTTGGAATTGATTCGGACAACCGGGAAATTAATAGTTGGCACACATGCACTAAACAATGGAAATGCGAGCCCTATTAAAATTGGGGAGGCGAGGAAAACATGCATACAATATATGTGTTGTACAGACTCCCCCTATATCTCATTCTTCCCCACTCCCCATCATTCAATGTTGGAGGGTCTCATGGACCTGTTGACAACATGGCTTGGTCCAACATTGAATTGGGGGAGCGGGGCAGAGATATACCAAAAGACAGGCAAACTGTGCCAACCTTTTTTTCCTGGGTTGTCCGAGTCAAATCCTAAATATTGCATCTGTTTTCCGTTTTTACTCAATAACTTTGCAACGGAATGTTGAATTATCTTCATATTTCACACAAAAACATATAAGTGATAGGGCTTTACGATAAATAGAAAAAATTGAAAAAATGTATTTGTTTCTTTAGGGAGTGGTCATTAAAAACATCGCTAATGCGTGGTTTTGCGTCTTGGCTTGGGTCTGAATTACGCGAAAACTGACAAAAAAGAAAGAATGATTTTTAAATGCAGTATTACATCGAATTGCTTCTAATTCAAATGATAAATAAAAAGAACTGAATGAGCAATTTTCAATCAGCTATTATTACATCAAATTAATGTAATTGCACCCGTATCATAGATAGGGCAATTTTATGTATGTTTATATAAAAACATCATCAGTGCGGAAATTACGATGATATTTGTATAGTGCCGTAAAATATAGGTAGACATACAGAAAAAAGACGGACATTGGCTTATGACAAATATAATATGATGAAGAATATTGTAAAATAAAAATGAAAAAGAAATCTAAATACATTCAGGGGCTCGAACCCGTGTTCCACTGCGCCTGAGGCAGATGCCGTATCAATTGCGCCACAGAGCTGTGTAACTTCAACAGGCTTAAACTATAATATAATGCTATTCAAGATGCATGTATATAAATATACGCTCTACATACGGTATACAGTCCAAAAATTACTTTTTACGGCATTTGTTTCATTAACTGAATATTTATCATATAGCAGGTGTTGGCTGACATTGTGCTTCACATTTAGTTCAGTTTTTGTCCGGAATAAATGACTACGGGACAAAATCGGACGGTATACACGTCTTTAAAGAGTAAAGAATTTTAATATAATATTACTTTCTTTTTATTTATACAAACGTGTACATCGTTCGTTTTTTGTCCCAAAGTCATTTTACCCCGGCCCAAAACTGAAATAAATGTGGAGCACAATGTCAGCCAACACCTGCTATATGATAAATATTCAGTTAATGAAACAAATGCCGTAAAAAAGTAATTTTTTGGACTGTATACCGTATGTAGAGCGTATATTTATATACATGCATCTTGAATAGCATTATATTATAGTTTAAGCCTGTTGAAGTTACACAGCTCTGTGGTTCAATGGATACGGCATCTGCCACAGGCGCATTGGAACACGGGTTCGAGCCCCTGAATATATTTAGATTTCTTTTTCTTTTCTTTTTTGTTATTATTTTACAATATCCTTCATCATATTATATTCATCATTCTATTAATTTTGCCAATGTCCGTCCTTCTTTTTTCTGTATTTCTACCTTTATTTTACGGCACTGTACAAATATCACCATAATTGCGGCACCGAGTTGTTTGTCAAAATGGAAACTCGGATGGCTTTCAAAACAGAGCATCACGTGTCCACGGCCATGATGTTTGAACTAAAAAAAGTTTGAAATTGCCAATCACAATGCCTAATATGGCCATTATATACCATGAGAGATTTTTCAATTCAGAAAAAAATATTTGAACCGTTTTTTACGAAAAATGTGAATTTTAAGGTGTTACAATCCAAACCGGAAACAAGTTTCGTTCCTTCAGGTTGCATGAGATATGATGTGCATATAAATGGTAAAAAAATTATGCTTTTATAGCACTTAGGAGAAAGTCATATTTTCAAATTACTGCAGATATACAGTTTTGTTGGTTGCGTAGGCCTATACATTTTTAAACATTGAATATTAAAAAGGATTGATTGATTATCGATAATCGATAATAATTGATTATCGATAATATTTTGATTAATTTTAATTTTTGCATATTGAAACGAATATGGGGATTAATCCATGAACATTTGGTGGCCATATGCTTAATGCTTTATATTTTATAAGCCAAAATATGAAATTAGATGCATTTTTGGAAGAATTATCATAGCTTTAAACTACGAAAATAATCGGCAATCATATAATATTCTTTTGACTTATTCCTTATTTCACAATATTTTTATCAATATGAACTTTACATATTGATATGAATGTGAGGATTACTCCCTGAAAATTTGGTGCTCATACCTTTTATGGTTTTAGTTTATAAACCAAAATATGAAGTTAGATGCATATTTTGGACGAGTTATCATAGCTTTAAACTTCGAAAATAATCGGCAATTATATAATATTCGTTTGACTTATACCTTATTTCACAATATTTTTGTTTATATTAATTTCATATATTGATATGAATGTGAGGATTATTTCCTGAAAATTTGGTGGCCATACCTTTAACGGTTTTTATTTTACAAGCCAAAATATGAAATTAGATGCATATTTTTGGAATTGATTCGGACAACCCGGGAAATTAATAGTTGGCACACATGCACTAAACAATGGAAATGCGAGCCCTATTAAAATTGGGGAGGCGAGGAAAACATGCATACAATATATGTGTTGTACAGACTCCCCCTATATCTCATCCTTCCCACTCCCCATCATTCAATGTTGGAGGGTCTCATGGACCTGTTGACAACATGGCTTGGTCCAACATTGAATTGGGGGAGCGGGGGCAGAGATATACCAAAAGACAGGCAAACTGTGCCAACCTTTTTTTCCTGGGTTGTCCGAGTCAAATCCTAAATATTGCATCTGTTTTCCGTTTTTACTCAATAACTTTGCAACGGAATGTTGAATTATCTTCATATTTCACACAAAAACATATAAGTGATAGGGCTTTACGATAAATAGAAAAAATTGAAAAAATGTATTTGTTTCTTTAGGGAGTGGTCATTAAAAACATCGCTAATGCGTGGTTTTGCGTCTTGGCTTGGGTCTGAATTACGCGAAAACTGACAAAAAAAGAAAGAATGATTTTTAAATGCAGTATTACATCGAATTGCTTCTAATTCAAATGATAAATAAAAAGAACTGAATGAGCAATTTTCAATCAGCTATTATTACATCAAATTAATGTAATTGCACCCGTATCATAGATAGGGCAATTTTATGTATGTTTATATAAAAACATCATCAGTGCGGAAATTACGATGATATTTGTATAGTGCCGTAAAATATAGGTAGACATACAGAAAAAAGACGGACATTGGCTTATGACAAATATAATATGATGAAGAATATTGTAAAATAAAAATGAAAAAGAAATCTAAATACATTCAGGGGCTCGAACCCGTGTTCCACTGCGCCTGAGGCAGATGCCGTATCAATTGCGCCACAGAGCTGTGTAACTTCAACAGGCTTAAACTATAATATAATGCTATTCAAGATGCATGTATATAAATATACGCTCTACATACGGTATACAGTCCAAAAATTACTTTTTACGGCATTTGTTTCATTAACTGAATATTTATCATATAGCAGGTGTTGGCTGACATTGTGCTTCACATTTAGTTCAGTTTTGTCCGGAATAAATGACTACGGGACAAAATCGGACGGTATACACGTCTTTAAAGAGTAAAGAATTTTAATATAATATTACTTTCTTTTTTATTTATACAAACGTGTACATCGTTCGTTTTTTGTCCCAAAGTCATTTTACCCCGGCCCAAAACTGAAATAAATGTGGAGCACAATGTCAGCCAACACCTGCTATATGATAAATATTCAGTTAATGAAACAAATGCCGTAAAAAAGTAATTTTTTGGACTGTATACCGTATGTAGAGCGTATATTTATATACATGCATCTTGAATAGCATTATATTATAGTTTAAGCCTGTTGAAGTTACACAGCTCTGTGGTTCAATGGATACGGCATCTGCCACAGGCGCATTGGAACACGGGTTCGAGCCCTGAATATATTTAGATTTCTTTTTTTTCTTTTTGTTATTATTTTACAATATCCTTCATCATATTATATTCATCATTCTATTAATTTTTGCCAATGTCCGTCCTTCTTTTTTTTTCTGTATTTCTACCTTTATTTTACGGCACTGTACAAATATCACCATAATTGCGGCACCGAGTTGTTTGTCAAAATGGAAACTCGGATGGCTTTCAAAACAGAGCATCACGTGTCCACGGCCATGATGTTTGAACTAAAAAAAGTTTGAAATTGCCAATCACAATGCCTAATATGGCCATTATATACCATGAGAGATTTTTCAATTCAGAAAAAATATTTGAACCGTTTTTACGAAAAATGTGAATTTTAAGGTGTTACAATCCAAACCGGAAACAAGTTTCGTTCCTTCAGGTTGCATGAGATATGATGTGCATATAAATGGTAAAAAAATTATGCTTTTATAGCACTTAGGAGAAAGTCATATTTTCAAATTACTGCAGATATACAGTTTTGTTGGTTGCGTAGGCCTATACATTTTAAACATTGAATATTAAAAAGGATTGATTGATTATCGATAATCGATAATAATTGATTATCGATAATATTTTTGATTAATTTTAATTTTTGCATATTGAAACGAATATGGGGATTAATCCATGAACATTTGGTGGCCATATGCTTAATGCTTTATATTTTATAAGCCAAAATATGAAATTAGATGCATTTTTGGAAGAATTATCATAGCTTTAAACTACGAAAATAATCGGCAATCATATAATATTCTTTTGACTTATTCCTTATTTCACAATATTTTTATCAATATGAACTTTACATATTGATATGAATGTGAGGATTACTCCCTGAAAATTTGGTGCTCATACCTTTTATGGTTTTAGTTTATAAACCAAAATATGAAGTTAGATGCATATTTTGGACGAGTTATCATAGCTTTAAACTTCGAAAATAATCGGCAATTATATAATATTCGTTTGACTTATACCTTATTTCACAATATTTTTTGTTTATATTAATTTCATATATTGATATGAATGTGAGGATTATTTCCTGAAAATTTGGTGGCCATACCTTTAACGGTTTTTATTTTACAAGCCAAAATATGAAATTAGATGCATATTTTTGGAATTGATTCGGACAACCTGGGAAATTAATAGTTGGCACACATGCACTAAACAATGGAAATGCGAGCCCTATTAAAATTGGGGAGGCGAGGAAAACATGCATACAATATATGTGTTGTACAGACTCCCCTATATCTCATCCTTCCCCACTCCCCATCATTCAATGTTGGAGGGTCTCATGGACCTGTTGACAACATGGCTTGGTCCAACATTGAATTGGGGGGAGCGGGGGCAGAGATATACCAAAAGACAGGCAAACTGTGCCAACCTTTTTTTCCTGGGTTGTAGATCCCTTAAGACTTTCTAATTGTTCTGTTGCTATTGTGTGTAGCGCTACGGTCGTAATGTAGCGGCTCTTTATAAATGCTCAGTATGTTTGTATTTATGTATGTGAAATACTGGGTGTCCCCCAAAAAAGAGGCCCCTTATTGCGCCCTCTTTTCTCCTATTTCTGAAAAGTTGATCAAATATATTTTGGTATGTAAAGAAACCTTAAGTCGTTAGCTTTAATAAACCAAAACCATTATATCAATCGGCTCAAAACTTTTGAAGATTTGCTCTTTTAAACAAATGTACCCGTTTTTCACTCTGTCCACGGAGAAGGTTTGGCTACTTCAAAGCTTGAAAAGGAGTACACATACCATGCATGAATATCAAACATTTCTCAATGATAACTTTATAAAATAACTTTATTTATGGAATGGGCTTTACTGGTGGGTTTATGGGCAATGGATTTTGTTAATAGTGTCATTAATTTGTGGGTAAAATGGATGCCGAATGGGACTTCTTTTGCTTTACTTGCAATTACTTATTTCTTCTTGGTTATTTATGCCTTTTTGTTTTATTATGTTTCTTACTTTCTTATTTTTTTTACAACATAAGTCATTTCTCTTTTTAGGATAAAAAGTAGCCCTAAAAGGCTGTTTGGTTTGTCTTTGCTTCTTCTGAAGTGAGTTTATGTGCTGCTCTGCCCTCTACCTGGTTGCCTTCTTGGCAAATACAGGTTTCAGCCCTGGTCCTCATTGCATCAATTGCGTTACGTACCATCCTTGTGCGCCGGATACTTGCGAATGCGCCGGATACTTTTGCGAAGATCTTGGATTTTGCCACAAAGGAAAAAATCAAGTGGTGAGAGGTCTGGTGATCGTGCAGGCCACTCCACAGCATGAGCCATCCCAACCACTCTGTTTGCTATCCGTGGACAGAGTGAAAAACGGGTACTTTTATTCAAAAGAGCATATCTTCAAAAGTTGTGAGCCGATTGAAATAATTGTTTTGGTTTATTAAAGCTAACGATTAAAGGTTTCTGTACATACAAAAATAAATTTAATAAACTTTTCAGAAATAGGAGAAAAAGAGGGCGCAATGAGGGGCCTCTTTTTTTGGGACACCCTGTACTAGAAGCATTTTGTACCGATTAGTACGATTGAAGAAGTTATTACCTTTTTTCAGTCAAAAGGGTGTGACCATAATAGAGTCTCATCCCCCACTTGATAATATCAAAATGCAGATTTTGGCATCAGAAGAAAGGGGAGAGGGGGGAGGTAACCGATAACGAAAGGGGGAAAGTAATTTCATGTCCCTAGTATAATAATAATAATAATAATAATAATAATAATAATAATAATAATAATAATATTATAATAATAATACAATTTAGGTCTCAGGAATAACAAAATGCCAACCACTAAAAATTCATGAAAATCATTCAGAATCGTAAACTTTAATAGTTTCAGAACACAAAACAATGCATGGGTAATTTTTCAACAATACTTCAATTTTGAGCAATGTATCTGTGGTAACGTATCTATCCCATCTTTGTCTTAATCATGCAACTTACCGACTTAATACCCATACTTGATCAGTCATCACCCAATGTACCAAGGCCTGGTATGGTATTTGGCTTAATTTATCACAGCGTTTTTCCAGAGGGGAGTAGAAATTAGCTAGCGTATCTGTGACGACATGCCATTAATATACCTGATTTTTTTTACTTTAAAAACATTGTGTTATGTACCACATAATTATATAATATAACTATGGAGCCTGCTTGATCCATCACATATTAGAACATTCATCTAGCCAATTATTTTCACAGATTGTTATCCATTAGAAATATGGTAACGTACCTGTTAACAATATAGGCGACATAGTCTCAAAGACCTGTTGGAAAATTTAATAACCTGTGTTTTGATACTTTATAATTAGGGAATGATACCAGCTAATGAAAAGTATTTATAATCCATTATAATTATGCGCGCATGTTTAGCGAGCAGGGACACCTTATACGGAACGCACCTTGACTGGCGACATGGAGGAAAACAATGGATATGCATAATCAGCTTTATTGTTTTATACTTTCTAGGTATGTTACAACCTCTAGCCCCACACATTTTAGAAAGCAACTCCTAAGTATAAGTTATATTCATAAAAGTCATTTCTTTCTGACGAAACTAGTCCGAGTACGACTTGAAACTATGGGTGACACAGATTTGGCATTTTGAACACTTTATCGGAGAATGTGCCATTCATGTGGTCAAAATTATATGTCATAACTTTATAATAGTGCATGTAGTCTGAACTTGACTGATCTATTTCTTTTTGTCCACGATGCTAGAATATGCCTTAAATGAGCCAACTTCGATGACACTTCTGTCAGTTTCAAAGGGGTATTCTAGTAATTTGATGAGACAGGTGTCCTGTTCATTTTTAGCAACTCTATTACTCTATTACATACACCCATAAAACTTCTCTGACTGAATGGTTATATTCAGTCAGAAAATTGATACGATTCAAGTAAAATAGGATCACATCCGTCAAATTTAGTCAAATTTCAAATTTCACTCAGACATTTAAAATTTGACTAAATGTTGAAAGGGTTCAATTTGACTCAATCAAGGTTGCAATTTAGGGATGAGTTTGACTAGAAAACTGGTAAGATCTTCTTTTACTTGAAATCTATCCAAGTCCTGCAAGACCTTTAAATTCATGGGTCATTTTCTTTGTGGTGTGGTGTATTTAAAGCTGATTTACTGGCCATATATGGGTAACATGTTCTGTATTCAATGTCAACTTATATACCAACTCATTACTGTAATCAGAAAGCATTTATACCAATGTGATTATGCGACCTTTCAACAGCTTGATCTGTATTCGAACTCCAAGAAGGCAGTTCGCAGAAACTACATCCAATCTTTCTTTAAAATGTAAAGGAAATTAGAGCTCCACTGGTGTAGCTCCATGCAAGCATTAATTCAATATTTTATTATCAACAATCAGCTATTTAGTTATAGTCAAAGGTGGTATCGTCATACTTCAGCTGATACATAACCTATGTATATTATATTGGTGGTAATTATAATAATATTTATATAGCACTTGACCCACGAGTAGTGTTTTGATCAACAAATGCGAAATTCTGGTGTTAACAAAGTACGCAAAATCGTAGAAGTGTCGTGATGTAACAGGATTAATTACCATAGCGATAGGTAAAAGCAATTTTTAAATGTAACATTATGTGAAATATCTTTAGAATTTCTTTGCTAATCAATGGTGAGATGCAAATGTACAGCATACGCCTCCTACAGAGCAATACATGTACATTCAAAAATTCACCTATTGCTATAGGCCTATATGGTAATTAATTATGTCACATCACTACTTTTACGGCGAATATTGATTGGAATGATTCAAGGCCAAGCTGAAGTTTGGTATGCACGCAGTTGGGCGCAATGCTTACGCTAGTTGTGCATTGCGTAATGTGTGACTGGCGCACGCTTATGTGAATTTACGCGAGCGTGATTTGGGACTTTATTGACGCGCGCAGTAACAAAAGCCAAATAATTTCCGCTTTATATAAACCGAACAAACTTTAGCTTTCCATTTTTTGATATCATCAGGACACTTGATTCCAAATGTGTCAGCAAGTTCAGTTTCTGGTCGGCATCCTTGTGATCGTATTCTTCTTTCATTTCCAACAAGAGCAACTTACTGCCGTGGACTTCAATTCCTTATATTGGATTCGCTCTCTACAAAGTCGAACCATTTTTTGGTGAACATTGGTCAAATATGGACAATTAATTTGTCAAAATTCTTCAAAACAAATCCCAACTTTAATGTTACATACAGGGTGAGTCAAAAAAAGTGCAATAGAGAATTTTTTTTTATTTTATTAAAGAACCGAGTTGAACCTTTTAGGTTTGAAAACATTTTATATATGATATATTCATCAGCAACCTTGTGTGAAGAAATAAAGGAATTAGCATTTACTGTTTTGTTTTTATGACACATTTTATAGCGATACCCAATTTTAATGTTTGTCCAAGAGACATCTAAAATTTGAATGTCAGCGCACTCAGTGTAAAGTAAATTTGGAACAACTGCCATTTTCTTAACCTCATTGGCATTGAAATTAAATGGAACACCCAAAGTGTTATTGCCCTTGGTCTTTTTTAAGGAAAAGAAACATTATTTGTTGTTATTTTCATTTTACCTTTACTTTAAAGATGTTTATTCTCAATCAAAAACATACAAATTTGTAGGCGGGTTTTTTCAAATGTCAAAATAAAATGCGCGCAAATGGAAGTGGGAGTGAGTTACAAAATATCCAGTAAGTTGGACATATTGGGATTAAAAAACGGGAGTTGGATGTCGAGTGAGGTATGAAGGACTTAAAGTAATGTTAGAAAGTTAGTTTGAACAGAAAAAAAGAAATTAAAATAACGCAAAAATTAACCTTTTTTAAGTTGATGTCAGTTTCAGAGCTAATGCCTTTACCGTGCATTATGTGCTCTCATTCAAAATACATGGTATCTCGTGGACAATAACGAAATTGGGTATCGCAGCAAAAAAATTAAACGGTAGTCGCGATTCACTTCATATTTTCACAGAAGGTGACTTTTAAGTGTGGCATTTATAAAAATTTTCAATAATGGGAACGTTTGACTTGGTTCTTGCATAAATATCGATTCTTTGCTCTATTGCACTTTTTTTGACTCACCCTGTACCTCAATCAATGACAGTTTCGTGTTAATTGACCTGTTGCGATCCTTTGACATAGATGCACACAACAAAATACACACGAAACAAGAACTGTAAGCTGGACCTAAGCAAAACGAAGGAAAGAACACGCAGCCTGTAGCCGGGAACGTTTGACGCAAGGCAACAACATAAGAAACGTATAATGAAAAGATAAGTAAACAAACTCTGAGATTTGAACCCCCAATCATGAGACTAAACATTATTATAGTGGACTTTTTGGTATCCTGCAGGTAACGTCGACCATGGTAAATAGTTTGAGAATAGTGAGACGGGATGGAAGCGTCCAAAATCTTGAGAAAGACTAAATCGAAACTTCTAGGGGAGAGGATTAGGCAGACCGTTTTTACGTTGGGAGTGATAGTGGAAAGGTCGCGTGAATCGGAACACCGGCTAGTAAACAAATATGATCGGCTTCGGGAAATGTCATCATCCGCAGTGAATAACACGTTGAGTCCACAACAAGAACGTTGGGTGGTAAATAAGTCGGATCGTGAGCTGAATGACGACGAAAAGAGCCTGTTAGCTAAAGGTATGAACTATGCTGTTTCCCCCACATCTATCCCCACTATCGATCTTATTACTGGTGTAGAACTGGCATGTAATAAGCTTACTGATAAGACTGAAAAAGACCAAGTCAGAGCAGAAGCTGTGGAAGTCATAGGGTCTAGTCATGCACCCAAATAACTTGACTACAAGTGAAAGAAAAGCCATGAAAGATCTACGTACGGATGAAAGTGTTACCATATTACACAGTTGTCATTAACAGCACGGACTACAAGCAAAAAGTGAATGAATTGTTGAGTGACACTAACACTTTGTCTGATCGCACAACACTGTCGGTTGATGACGTCATGGAACTGCTCACATTTTGCGCCACTTCTACGTACATGATGGGATTGGGCAAAATTTACCAACAAAAAGAGGGTTTCGCGATGGGATCTCCAGTCTCGCCGCTCGCATCCAACATATTCATTGAGTGGTTTGAGGTTCGCGCTGGACACCGCAACCCATGTACCATCCTTCTGGGCTCGCTACGTCGATGGTACGTTCGTCGTAATACGCGAAGAATACATCGACGAATTTACCACCCACATCAACACATTTCGCCCACTATCAAGTTAACCATGGAACGGGAGGAAGATCATCAACTTCCTATGCTTGACACTCTTATCCACAGGAAGGAGACTGGCTCTACCAAAATCACCATCTACCATCTATAAGTTCGGAGTCATCTGAACACTGGTTCATAGAGCAGAGTCGCTGGTCACGGAAGAAGAGGACACAGTTTAGAGTTGGAGAATATCCGGAAAGCGCTTGATGTGTGTGGCTATAAACGGTCCAATTTCGCTGTCGCCAATACCCGCAACCCTCCCAACCGTCAACCCCCACTACGGCTGGTTCAAATGGATCCATCACCCTTCCCTATGTTAGGGGTGTGTCAGAAGGACTTCGCAGAATTCTGTGCAAACGCGGTATTTAGGTGCACTTTAAACCAAGAAATACACTCCGTCAATTCCTTGTGTCACCAAAGGACAACATTGACAAGAAGGAGAAGTGTCATACTGTGTATAATATCCAATGCCAGAACTGCAACGCCGTCTATATTGGCGAAACCAATCACCCCCTAGGAATTAGGGCTTCTGAACATAGGAGAGAGCCATCCCAGGTAGCGGAGCATGTAAATTACACTGGACATTCTATCCCCACTGCAAGTGCAAATATCAGGCAAAACAGAAGCACCCTGAACAGAGACGGCGGCCGGTATCACCTACTAGCAGTGTACACCTCGCTATTGAGACGTCCTGCACCGTCTGACGGCGCTGAGCCTCAATTGCACATCCAACAGCGCCCCACGTGTTAATTGGGGCTGAAGAAAGTCTAGCGAATTGCAGACAGAAAGCTACCCAAAAGGTGAGCTATTTTACTGCTGTAGAGAAACAAGATTCGTTTAATATAGTTTTAGAATATATTTAAATCCAAATCAGTAGGCCTATGCCCCATTGGTATTGCACCACTTTATCCAAAATACCATGCTAGACCATTCCGGACTTGAAATGTGATTGCATGGTTTCATTTCGATATATTAGCGTCATCAGTTTTAGTATTCAATATAAATTTTAATATTCAACGTAAACAGGCGGTGTTTTAATAGATATAGTAACTATATTTTATTTACATTGGTGATGCTGTTTTGAAATACAAGTTTGATAAGTTAGATTACATATCATTGAGACTATTGACATAGAATAGCGTTTTATGAAGACCTAATCTTTTCGCAGGTGTAGTTCACGCTTAGTTCATGAACTCTCCACTGACGGTTACTTAAACTGTAACAATTACGAAGGGGAAATGTATTAACCCAGACTTTTTTATCTGTCATAAAAACTTACGCCAAAACGAACTAAGAGCTCTAAGCTACAATGCTGGCCATAAGTGTTGGGACGGTTTGATAGGGTAATGTAAATAAGCCCCCACTCCCCCCGATCAATATTGAATCCGACCTTTTTGGTCACACGAGCCTTGTGGCACCCAACATTGATTGGTGGGGAAGGGGGAGGGTTTAGGCTTGACACCAAAGAAACCTCCACTTTATCACGTTAATAATAACGGAAATAAGGTCATAATATAGTGTACGTTTTCCATAAGTGTCCCAACACATTTTGGCCATGGTTGTAGTCGTAGTTCCATTTGTGCTAAATAGACCACAGCATCATACTCGCGGGTAGGACCGGCTGTCAAAATTGACCTGGGGTTTGGTGATTCCCACCATTGGTTTCTACAGTAAATTCCATGATTTTCATTTCGCTCTTATTATTTTAAGAGCTACTGACAAGGCTTTTTACTTGTCTTGTTAGTCATTTTATTTTATATTTAGGAGTCAGAAATCTCATTTATAAAAGTAGGCAAAGACAAGAAAGAAAAAGAGCTACACTGTGGGAAAGAGGTGAGTCTTAAGGGGCTGTGCAATAATTATGAGCCCCCCCCCGGGTAAAATTTCCAAACGGCTCGCCAAAAATCGCTTGCCCCACCCCTCTCGACCCGCCAAAAATCGCTTGCCCCCCTTCTCGGCCTCCCAAAAATTCTGGAAAACACCAAGTCAGAGCAGAAGCTGTGGAAGTCATAGGGTCTAGTCATGCACCCAAATAGCGAGCAGGAAAATGTGCATATTTAAGCGTTTACGTACTGTTTTCTTAAGCCTTTTTAGAGCGTTTTATTTAAAAGGCGTCCCATGAATGTGTGCCAAAAATCGCTTCCCCCTCTCGGCTTGCCAAAAGTGCTTGACCACCCCACAACCACCACCCTCACCCCACCCCCACTTTTGGCTCGCCAAACATTTCTTTCCCCGATGGCGGGCATCTTGTTCATATCGTTTTTTGGAACGAGGCACTTTGAATGTGACAGTAGATTCAGATGCGTATAAGAAGCTTTGTGGGTCCAAGGTTGAAAATAAGATGTAACCAAGTGAATGAGCAAGAAAAGCTTTGAATGTTTAGGCAAGACACTTAAAACTGAATTCTTTGGACAACATACAACAAGTGGAGAGAGTGGAGAAGAGAACAGGCATGACTGATTCCAAATGATTTTATTTACTGTTTACAAGTTTCAATTCCTCGGTCGCAACAAGTAGTGGCGTATCGTAAGCCATATCTTTCAGAATTCGAATATGCCCAGTCGTCCGGCAAATTTCTCGGTCATCCGGGTAAAATACGAGTGACTGGCTGTTTTAAGCTATCCGCGCAAATTACCCACTCGTTCTTTCACTCCACTCGAACGACATATTCACTAAACCATTTCCAGACTATGTTTCACTCGACCGGGATTAGAGGCGTGGCCTGTCCACGTGACATAAACCCACTTGTACCGAATTCGCTTAATGCCTGCAGGGTACACTCGTGGGTCAGTTATCAAATTAAAGCTTGTCTAGGGCAACAATTGTGATGTAATAAATATGACTGACACTAAATATGTGAAATTAAATATATGTCTCTCTTTTTAAAAATTAAAACAAAAATAAGACGTAAAAGTAAAGTTACTACACGGATTGACAAACGGCGTCACTATGTGAAACGGAAGATTTGGGGGTTTCAGTACGTTTTTGAAACTATGTGAAACGGAGCATATCAATGGTGTAGCGTCGATTTGAAAAGTTAACACATGGTTCAAAAATATGAAAATGGCCGGAAAACGGCTTGTGCCATCCCCGTCAGACCCGATGCCATCCCCATCACGGTCGGTATCCCCCCGATCACTCACGCTACGGCACCCCATATGATATTTGTTTCTATTACAAGAAAAAAAATTGTTTTCAGGTAAAAGCAGGGTTTTGTTTCCAGTACACTCACTCGAAAAGCAGTACACTAATTAGCGGGGCCTTGCAGCTTGCTGTGGCTATCTTTTACTGCATTTTTAATGTAAAAATTTGAAATCCAATGTAAAAATTGAGATATATTTAATTTTGAGAAGGACAATTATATGTATAGGTATAAAGGAACGCGTTTAGCCCATTTAGTTAAGTTCCAGGTGCACCTCCTATAACAAAATGCATATGTACACTTTCTTTATCTGTGTCAATAATAGAATATTGATTTCAACGGAGTATTGAGCTGTATGGAAAAAAATATTTATAATACAGGGTGTTGACACTGTGCGCCACATTATTGACGGATGATGCTGATTCTGTCCTTAAATTCAATTTTCGCCATTTCACATAGTGACGGATGTTGTTCGTACGTCTGTTTGTGAAACGTAAAATATCTTATGGAATTGGTAACGTAGGTTAATTATTTAATTAATTAATAAAGAAACAAGTAAATAAATAAATAAATAAATAAATAAATAAATAAATAAATAAATAAATAAATAAATAAATAAATAAATAAATAAATAAAATGATTAAATAATTAATACATTAATAAATTAAGTATATGGGCTCCCTTCACATGACCGGAATTTAAGGCAAATAAGGGGACGGACCTTGGCATTTTTAGAAGTAAAGAGGGAGCTCTCTATTTGTACGTGAAATTTACCCTAATGCAAAGGATCCTACGTGCGCCATTAGGTGAATCAAAACGGCATAACTGTATTACGTATATAATTTATAACGATGTAGATGTATCTTCCTGATTGAGTCCGAACAAAGAATCTATTAATAAAGTGGCCATCAACAGTACAAGTAAAGCGTTATTTTAAATGCTGTTTAGTAGTAGTAGTAGTAGTAGTAGTAGTAGTAGTAGTAGTAGCAGTAGCAGTAGCAGTAGCAGTAGCAGTAGCAGCAGTAGTAGTAGTAGAAGACATACTTATATAGTTTTAAAAAAGTTATTAATTTTCAATAATTGTTATGATGTATAAATATACGTAGCTGTAATCAATACTTCATTCAACGTGTTCAAGTTCAAGCATGTACTAATTTTAGATGAAGAGTGAACTGGAGTTACGACTGTGGTGACCATCATACAAGATATTTAAAAGTCCAGATCGCTTATCCTTGAGAATCTGATTTCCTGGATAATATACTACCGAAATTAAACACCAAAGAAGAGGATACCAGATTTAATCCCGTTTAGATACTCTCAGTTTGTACGCTTCTGGGTGTGTGACAACCCCGTCGATTGGTTTCAAGGTAGGCATCGGTGCGTCCTCAGATGTCTTCTCAAATTTAAACTGATGTAGAAGATGGGTAAAGAAGATGAAGAGTTCTTGTCTCGCGAGAGCTTCAGCAAGACAAACACGGCGCCCTACAACGGAAAGGATAATTATTAAAAATATATTTCATTATGGAATAATAAAATGATGACACAGGAAATATGAAGCGATCATGTCGCGATAAGCCGGTGTCAAAGAAGGCAGGAAAGCACTTTCATGGATCAAATAACACATTTGGCACCACATCACACTCGTTCCCCTTAAAGGGCAGGTCTATAGCAAAAACAACATCATATCATTGACAAGCTAATATTATGAGGACAATGAAAATGACTCCTTTTTTGAGAAAATAAGACGTTTAAAATGGATATTCCGCAAAAATCAATTTTGAAAGACAGATTTGGCCTAGAAAAACGGTGACGTCATGAAATGAGATGTGCCCGCTGTGAGAAACGGGACTATAAACGCTCTCAATGGACAGAACGTATACTGTTGTTGTTCACAGAAAAAAAATCCAAATTAAGTATTACAAATTTCATGGGTTTTAAACATCTGGATAAAATCAGCAGCTTCTTTTTTATATATTAGACAATTGTATGTCAATATCATGAGAAATATTAGGCCTAAAAATAAATACATAATTTGAGCTTAGAATTTCATCTGAGACTAGCATATAAACCGTGTTAAGTCCACAAACTCATGTATCTGATTTCCCTGTATATTGCAATGCTATAGTTTCAGTTGGATGAAATATTACCAAGCAAACGCATAGTAACAATGCTGTGTGAGCTTTGTTCCCGAAAGAGAACAATAGTGTGCATATTGTTATGCAGCATTGTTATGGTAAGTGATAGTATAACTCATTGTTGCTAATGTCAAACTTGTCAAAGTGATTGTGATTGTATGATGAGAGCACGATAGAGTGCTCGCTTCATGTACCTACGTCATCAGTCAAACGGGGGAGAACACGTACGCTTCAACAGGGGAAGAACACGTTCGAGGCTGAACTTTACCCACACAATTTCTCCTTTTTCAGTAGAAATACGCACAAAAAAATTGCAACAAGTATCAACTTGTAATGTAATAATTATTCTCTTCGAATAGAGAGAAACTTGTTTTTGCTATAGACTTACCCTTTAAAAACAAGGAAAGAAATGGAAGACGGAAAGACAGTGGCATGATCGACGGGAATTATATAAATAAACGTTAATTTTCACCAGGGAGGATGGCAATTTATTTCTCGCATTTACGGCTCTAGATACTATGGGCTATTTGCTGGGAGGAGATAAGTTTAAAGTGACCGCTTATGGGTTCGAATTTCAACCAGCCTAGTCATAAAGCTCCCGTGGCCAGGTGGTTGGGGCATGGGTCTCGTGGGCCTGGGGTCCTGGGTTCGGTTCCCAGGCGGGGTCACTTTTTCTCCTTATTTGCGCCGGCGAACCTGGTGAAAATTAATGTTTATTTGAAAGAAATGGAATGAAGAAAAGAGAGGAGAAAACTGTAAAAGAAAGAAACGAGAATAGAAAAGGGAAGAGAAAAGGATGGTAACATTGTCCTTTTTATAGGACTGTGTGTTTATTATTTATATGAAGCACAGACGATATATGGATAATGATCAATAAATCGACTATCCAATGCTATCGATATCGTTGATATCACAGTGTTACCAATATATCAAAGTTGTCGATCATGGAAAATGTCGGGCGTATGTAAAGTTAAACCATCAATAATTGGTCAAAATCGCTATCGATTCTCGTACCTGTTGCATTTGTTAACAATTTTAGCGTGTGTACGGGAAAACACACTGCCTCGCAACATTGCGATTATCTATAGTGAGCCTTAGCGAGCCGTTATGGATGGCTTGTGGTTGTACACGACTCACACACTCCGTAAGACAAGCTCTCTTTCCCCCAACGCTATGGCCGTTTTTGCTGCACTCTTTACACATTGGTGATCCTTATCTAGTCATCTATCTCGTCTGGCTGATCTAGATCTAGGGTCAATGGCACCCAGTTTCATCGCCCCGATATCTCCATGGTAGAAATCGCCATGGTAGGTTGAAACCTTATGAGACGCATATAATTAGCCAAGTGACCTGACTAAGGCTACTGACAATAGCCGGGGTAACTGATTTATCGCTGTGGTGAGTAAGCTTGTATACGACATTGCGGTCAATGGTCATACTGCCTACACGTGCGCGCTGTAGTTCATACAGGACCAACGCAATATAAAATTAGCGATTTTGGTCAGATTTTGAGTTCAAGACTCACGGCCGTTTCTCAAAGCGCAAACTAACGACTATCATATCTGTTCAACACGTATTTTCAAGTGTATGAGACCAGATCTGGTTTCTTGAGACGAAATCATTTACGGGAGATATTCATCATTTTCTAACCCGGTATCCGAAGAGTTTCGTCTGATATCAAAATCGTGCATAGCAATTCACGTGTATCGATCCCGTGTATTCACTTTAGTGTCTCTGCTGCACCAAAGTACGGAAGTACGAAAGACGGAAGTACTTAACCTATTTCATGCAAAAGTATGAGCTTTTGTCACAAAATATTTACAGAACTATTTATGCTTACGTGGATCTGTTGTAAATGATAAATGCAGGTTTAGGGTTATTCATAAACGAAACAATTTTCATGTAGTTAGTCACTTTTGATCGGGGATACCTCTAAAATATCTGAATACTTGGCATTAATCTGGTATTACCTACCTACTCCAAATGGAATCACTTCATCCGGTTCATGAAAGTTACCCTCATCGTCTAAAAAGCGTTCTGGTCTAAACACTTCTGGATCTCCCCACAGTTCAGGACTGTGCATTACTGCATACAAGTTAGAAATCACTACGCTATTCTTCGGGATGGTGTAGCCACGGAAAGTTGTCGTATCCCCTGCTACATGAAAACCAGAGAGTGGTACAAGTGAAATGATTCGGTGAAGCTCCGCAAGAACGGCTTGTGCGTAAGGGAGATTCGGTTTATCGTCCAACGTTGGTAACCGGTTACGACCGACTATCGCATCGATTTCTCGATGTATACGATCCTGCACCTTCGGGTATCGGATAAGATATTGAGTGCCCCAGCGAAGTGTATTTGAACTTGTGTCTGTTCCCCTAAGAAAAGAAGTAATATTTGTCCGGTCATATTATCTGGATGGCGGAAAGAATTAGGATCATCAGATTTGTGAAGTCGTATCTCATTCAACCACAAATCGATTACGTCATTCAAGTTATTAGAGTCAAAGTTTTTACGATGACTTTCAATCACTTCGTTTATAAATTCATGTAGCTCGTCAACAACTTTGTGCATTTCCTGCTTCGCTTTACTTGGGATGTTGATTGGGATAAACATTTCCAAGGCACCTGCCCCCGCCAGCTCATCTTGACGTTGCAATAGATTAGTAAGACGATGAATGCGCTCGTCAGAAAATTCAAATCGCATCCCAAAAACGACTTTACAAATGATGTTTGATACGGCATTGTTGAAATGCCAAGTAAGATCGACAGGTTGACCTTTAAGGTTGGCTAACTCCTCGATTAGATATTTGCTTTCTTTACTGATAGGTTCCTCAAAACGAGATGTACCGATTCCAAATTGACGGAAGCAGGCTAGGACAAAAGTCCGGTATGGTCCCATGTCATTCCATTTGTTATCTGAAAGAAAATTATTAAATGATAGGACGAAAGTTAGTATGATTTCATATTTCTATTTGCTCAGTGAGTATGAATAACAAAGCTACAGTAAAGTAGTTAACACATTGCTTGCCCGGTGCAGGAATGATGATGATAATTGTAATTATGATGGAGATAAAGAATAGTGGATGTGATGTTGTGTATCGTTTAAGTGATTAGCAACAGCCAATAACATACGAAATAATGGTCAAATGACAATGGTAACGACGACGTTGGTGTTGATATGGAGGGGATATTGTAGTTAATGTTGATGACGACGACGTTGATGTCATAATGATGATAACTAAGAAAACTGCATTGATGAGGATGTTGATGACGAGATTGACGATATTACAGGAAATATTTAGGTGGTGGTGGTTGTGGCAGCGGCAGTGATAATGGCATTAGTAGTGGTTTTGTTGTTGCATGATGCAGTCATGTCTACAGTAGAATTCATCTCGACCTTTGCAGGACTTAAACCCTATTAAAAGCTATTAAACCAAGATAACACTCATTGAAGCAGCTCAACTGATTAAATCAGATCTTCTCTGGTTGTGCACAAATGTCTGTTTTCAATGTGCGACATCGCAATAAAGCTGGTATTATAGCTTCAGTTGGGTAACCGATTATAAAGGAAACGAAAGGAAACAATGGTATGTGTACCTTTGTTCACGAAATGAGACAAAGACCTGCTTTTTGTTAACCAGCATTCTTCAAAATGAGCAACATAATGATTGTTGACTTAACACGGTTTGGAAATAATTTCTTCATATTTTTGGTGTTATCTGTTTACATATCCTTCCTAAAACACAAAAGTGCGACCCTCTCCATACATCTAAATTAGCTAAAAATTTAGGACATGTTACAAAACTATATTTTCTAGAACCTATTTAGAATATTTTAAATGTAGCTTGTACCGTTTTTTTGTTGCATCCTTCAGAACGGAGCGGTCCGTTACCAATATAGCTCAATATTTTCGGTCAAATCTCCATTCAATTAACACGGGGAGTTGTCTAGCTATGAGCTAGCTATGCTTTGCCCTCACTCATATTTTACAAAAGTGCGACCATTTCTGAACATCTAACCTAGCTGTAATTTTAGGTCATGTTAGAGAAACATATTTGCTAGAAGTTTGGAGAATAAATTAAATATTGGCTGGTTATTTTTCACACAGTGATGTTAACTAGGCAAGTGTCCATTCTCCCAACATACATCATTTGTAGAGGTCACGCGTCAATGGTGAGAACACTGTGTATTGTGTATAGGAAAACGGACAGTAACTGCAGTATGGTTGGTTATGGTGGTACTTGTAATGGTGGTTGTGGTGGTGATAATGATGGTGTCGATGATGGTGGTTTGGCAATTGTCGGCGCCGTTGCTTCAGTTGCTGTCTGTGATTTTTATAGAATTGGTATTCGATTTCATAATTAAAATTCATGTTCACTACTTACAAGATCTACTGAAGACCTTGGCTTGCATTTCATTTTCGCCTCTATCACTCAGTTTAGTATTTTGAAAAGCCTCACGTATTGCTTGGTATTCATTCAGAACCACGAAAGGCATCCCAAGTGCTGTGAACGAAAATACTTGTCCATATTTGTTACCAAGCTCCATCAGAAACTTGTAGAGTGGTTCGCCTTTGTAGAGAGCGTAGGCGATACTGGGAGCAAATCCAATATAAGGAATTGGAGTCCATGGTCCTGGCGGTAGGTTGCGCTTTGTAGAAAAGAAGTAGAACAAAGTCACAAAGATTACAACCAGAAATAAAATGTAGGTAAAAGATGATCCTGAAATCATTGATAGAAAAACTGAACTTGCTGCCATTTTGGATTTGAGTGTTGTGACGATGCAAATACGAAACCAGCAATTACGAACTGTGTCAATATGGCCAGCATGGTCAGTGTGTTATCATGGTTATTTGAATAGATAAATAGATATGAATATTGTAAATACTGAAATCACCCAACTGTCACGACTATCCTGAAGGTCGGTACGTATAGTGAGTCACAGAACCGCTGCCCCCCCACATCGTCATCATCCCTATATCTTCGTGTTAAAAATTGCCGTGATAGTACAACGAATCCTCTCGTTTTTTAACAGCTACGCATCGCGATTTTGTTCGAGATAGGCCGAGCGACTCAGGCTAAGCACACCATGACTATCAAATGAGACACCACATCGTTTCTATATTCTACACATTATAACGATTTGGGCATGCTCTAGTAATTTAATTTTGAGAATGACAATTATCCTTTATAGGTATAAACGCGTTTAGCCCATTTAGTTAAGTTCCAGGTGCACGTCCAAGACACAATGCATAATGTAAACTTTCTTTATCTGTGTCAATAATAGAATATTGATTTCAACGGACTATTGAGCTGTATAGAAAAAAATATTTATAATACAGGATGTTGACACTGTGCCCCCCCCCATCAGAACCGCTGCCTCCAATCATGGTAGGGGCCCACCGGTTGACTCACGCTACGCCACTGATCATCACAAATGACAACATTGATTTTACACGTATCTAGTTATTTTCAAGTGAAGGAAGGTGATGGCAATAAGGTGAAAAATATTCCAAACTTTTGTTCATGACTGTGCACAACACTACGAAAAGGTATTCCCCATAAATTAAGGTTCATGTGTGATGCGATCAAGCAAAATCAGTCGGAACTCGGAAATATTACATTTTTAGTTTCTTAAGGCTGCGATCACATAGAAGTATACGGTGTACGGTATTCGCCATACGAAATATGTGATGCGATCAAGCAAAATCAGTCGGAACTCGGCAATAATAAATTTTCAGTTTCTTATAGGCTAGTAAAAAGGATTTGCAAAGCTGGATTTTGCAGAAACCCCCATTGAAATTGAACAACCAGTTCCAAAGACATTAGCAATTAAAGCGCTTCCAAAACAATAGGAAACAAAAGGAAATATTGCCTTTGTTTGGCTATATCTCAAAATCAATATTTCCGAGTTCCGACTGATTTTGCTTGATCGCATCACATATGCTCATTCGATCAGGCTGAGTTCATATAGGCGTATACTATGTGAACTCAGCCTGATCGAATTAGCGTATTTCCATAGATGAACTCCTGGATGGGGCAGCTTTAATTAGCATGAGGCCGCATTGATATGTAAATAGCGTATTGTTATTTAAATTTGTGCCCAGACGTATTGAGGGCGACAGTCATGTAATCCAGACGGAGAATTTGCTGAGTGAAGGCTGATAATCACCTTTCTGTATGAGGTAATAAGACCCATTCCATATCAACTCCAGGGATGTGCACCGCAGCACCTCTTCAATTTTTTTTTTCTGTGTGGTGGTAGATATTGATGAGAAAGTAAAATCCGAAATTTGAGCTTCATACTCCATTTCGTTTTCCCGTGGCATCAATTTGAAATTTAGGGGGGTCAGCATAAAAAATGTGTCGTAACGCGAAAGACGACGTTTGGAGGTCCATAAATGTATAAAGGGAACCCTTTACAACTTTGAAAAGTATGTATCCTGGGATACTTATTTTGTAGAATTCAAATCTGGCATCAGAAAACTTGTAACTCCTTTACTTTAAAAGATATAGGGCCCTCAAAGTGCAAATTGGTCCAACCAGGACGAACTTAGGGGGGGTCAGAACTCGCAATGTAAAAATAATATTTATTGTCCATTTTTTTGCCAGACAGAGCCCTTTGGTAGGACATTACTCTTATCCAATATTGAGCCTATTAGAATACTTTTAGCTGATATATTACCCATGCAAAACCACAATTGTACTTTTTTTGTACATTTTGACCCCCCTGAAAACCAATGTCAGACAATTTGACCCACCATCAACTTCAGGTATGTTGAAGATATGTCCTTGGACAACATTTCTGAGAGATATTGGCTTGAGGGTCTCGATGGCTTCAACACATCACTTAGGTTAGCCTACTCCATAGAGTTGTACACATTTTTGATTTCACATGTATAATGACTTTATGTACAAGTCTATGGAGAATGCAAACCTAACTAAAGTTGATGGTGGATCAAATTGTCTGACATTGGTTACGACACATTATACCAGACTGAAGTCTACCTATCGTATCCCAGGAGTTTGACCCCCCCCAAAGTTCAGCGGGGTCAAAATGTACAAAAATGACAATTGGGGTTTTGCATGTGATCTCCCCCTAAATTTCAAATTGATGCCACGGGAAAAACGAAATGGAGTATGAAGCTCAAATGTTCGGGATTTTACTTTCTCATCAATATCTACCACCACACAGAAAAAGAGGTGCTGCGGTGCACATCCCTGGAGTTGACATGGAATGGGTCATAAGCTAGTATATTTCGTGTACCAGTTGGTTATAACAAAAAATTAGTATCATATTAAATATATTAAATGTATAAACTTTGAAAGTTACATGAATTTGAAGAGCAGAGCTTCGAAATCTAGCTAAGTCAGATGATGTGAAATTCTGCTGCGTGACCCCCTCTGCGTGGTAGAATTATATTCATAAAACATTGAATTTAACAGATATCATGGGCAGCCAACCACGATTTATCAGCATTTAAAATATATGTTAATTAACAAAGATAAATAATAAAGAGTACAAATGGCAATTAACTAGTAAACAAGCCTGAAATCTTAAAATGTTGCCACGTGATTTCCCGAACACATGCATGATATGTCACCATGTGACCACTATTCAGATTTACCGTAAATATTTGGAGTATGCTTGCACATCATGCACATACACTGTGCATTTCTTTACCTCCGTATAAAATCAATAATTCATGCTGGCAGCCAAGTAACATTCTGTCTATTTTTCACACAGCGACGTTAACTAGGCAATGTACTATTACCTATAACATACACTAAAACACCAAAGTACGAATATTGCCAAACATCTAAATTAGCTAAAAATTTAGGACATGTCACAAAACTATATTTTCTAGAATTTTAGAAGAGTACTTTTAATATTGGCCGGTTATTTTTCACACAGCAACGGTAACTAGGCAAATCCCCATACTTCTAACGTACGCTATTTGTAGAGGTCACGCGTCAATGCATAAGAGCACTGTGTATTGTGTATAGGAAAACGGACAGTAACTGCAGTTTCGATTCCATATTCGATTTCATAATTAAAATTCATGCTCACTACTTACAAGATCTACTGAAGACCTTGGCTTGCATTTCATTTTCTCCTCTATCATTGAGTTTAGTATCTTGAAAAGCCTCACGTATTGCTTGGTATTCATTCAGAACCACGATAGGCATCCCAAGTGCTGTAAACGAAAATACTTGACTATATTTGTTACCAAGCTCCATCAGAAACTTGTAGAGTGGTTCACCTTTGTAGAGAGCGTAGGCGATACTGGGAGCAAATCCAATATAAGGAATTGGAGTCCATGGTCCTGGCGGTAGGTTGCGCTTTGTAGAAAAGAAGTAGAACAAAGTCACAAAGATTACAACCAGAAATAGAATGTAGGTAAAAGATAATCCTGAAATCATTGACAGTGCAACTGAACTTGCTGCCATTTTGGATTCGAGTGTTGTGACGATGCAAACATGAAACAAACAATTATGAACTGTGTCAATATGGTAAGTGTGTTATTTGAATAGATACGTAGATATGACATATTGTAAATAACTGAAATCACCCCACTATCATGACTATTCATTGGGCACCTTTTGAGTAGTGACATGAATCCTTTTTCGTGATTGCGTTATAAGGGTGCTTACAAACTCTTGTACGCGTGTATGTACGCTCAGCGCGACTAAATTTATAGTGAAATACGCACCTACGTTACTGTAGAACTTAAGGGATATAGCTGTCAAGGTGACACTCTCCGTCGAGTTTTTCGATAAATTCATTAATTTCTCAAAAAGTAAAAATAGCAGTTTAACAAATAATAGTTCAAATGAAAGCCATTATTGGGGCATAATTATCGTATCATTAAAATAGGTCTGACACCAATTAAAACATGTGTTTTGATGTCCCAAGTTCATAGTAAAATATGCTCACGCTCTTTTTTACAGATGGCCTGGAATTTCATATTTCGGTTGCAGCGATTGCCCAAAAATAGGTGGTATGCTTATGAAAAGCGTTTCCGCTTTGAATGTAGATAGTTATTGTTGCTATTACTGTTCGCGATTTTAATTTATGCATTCTTTAGCCGACAATTTTCAATGCATTTTACACACTCAAAATGTCGCTCGCGTAAATACTGATATTTTAAACAGTATCCGTTTTTAAACGAAACTACTGTCCACATTAGTTCCCAAGACGTTGATGAAAACATAGATACCAAATCAGACTGCATGTGACGAACAGATTTTAAACTAGAATTGAAAGAACCAGCGTATGCCCTATGGAAATGCTGTTTCTTAATAAATAGCGTTGTGATAAAAAGAGGAAATTTTGGACATCCTTTTGGCTGTTTTTTATACCAAGGAAATACGTGACCTACCCCAAACTTCTCATGTAGCCTTGACTTAATGTCCGTGACTGTTTGATATTATTGAATTTAGACGATTTGAACTATTTACTTACATTTAACCCGATGTTTGGCCAGAGAATGTTGTATTATATTCCAAAGATGGCGACAGCTACAGACTCACTTTAAACCAGTAAAAAGGACACGTTTCTGCTCAGATGTTTCAGAGTTTGAGACCATATATTCACGGTTTTCCTATTAGCAATACAAACCTATGACAAATTTGGCTGGTTTGCGATATGCGATTTTTCATCCTGATGTGGTAGTGATGTCAGTACGGTGAGCATTTAATTGGGCACAGCCAAATAATTACACATGCACACGCTTAATACGCCACATAGATGCGCGAGCGAAACAGCTGCTTCAACGCGTTGACGTTGACTGCCACATCAGGGTGAAAAATGGTAGGCCTACATGTATGACTATAAAACCTCAAACACGCCCCTCGATAAAGGTTGGCAAATGAAGGAGGCGGCAGTTTAGCGAATATGCGAGTGCAAGCGCCACCCTAACCGTGGAAGGTTTCCGCATACCGAATATAGGTTTATATCATGGCCTCTAGGCCTCATGGTTTATTTTTCGAAAAGAAAGCATAATCAATTGAGAAGGGAATGGATATTGCCATAATAATATCAAAGTTAATACTTGTCGTCCATAACAAGAAGGAATGCATCACGATTGTATAATATCCAGCTTTGGTATTTCATTTGATTACACTAAACATATGAAGCTTTATCTTTACTAGATTTATGCACTGAACATTTGCAGACCAGGCCTTCTACATGTAGTGAGCACCACATTAGATTGTATTTACAAGAAATATTTATAAAATAAATAAATAACATGAATCCATATAAGATTTATATAGTGCACCAGAGGATACAAAGCGCTGTAATTTCGCTGCTACTAGTGAATTATCAGAATCAGATATCATCAACTATGCCGATTGTAGCCGATTAGATTGTAACATCCACTTATTATCTCAGCAGTTCCCCAAAGTCCATTGGATGAAGAAAGATGTGACCGGTATGAATTAATAAGTGTCGCCTCCTAGAAATATCCTAGATCACCAGCTTGGATGATAAAATATTATCTAGAAACACGCATCTGTTTTTCAAGGTCTCCCTTTCATCTATTGACCTTAAAGAAAGGATTAAAATTATTGAATAGAGTCCATGACCTGACGCAACGCATTATTAATGAGTAGCTATTAGGGACAGTCATGATGTTATGGTTGAGCGCGCAACGTATGACCACTACACAGGTCAATGGCCTGATTGCGATCTGGCGGGTTTTTTAAAAGCACGGTCCCTGAACTACGGTGTACCATGAGGGACATGCAAACTTAGAATAATTTTTCACAAACTCAAATATTTTTTGCAAACTGAAATGATTTTCTACAAACTCAAATATTTTTTTTACAAACTCTAATAATTTTTTTACAATCTCAAATAACTTTCTACAAACTCAAATAATTTTTTACAAACTTGAAATATTTATTTGCAAACTTTCGACTTTCACGAGAGAGCAAGACTCCCAGCGAGACTCAGGCTATCGAGATTGAGTCTATGCGCGATGCGATATGATTTTTTTTTAAAGAAGGGTCTTAGACCGCTCGGCCACACGACTTGTTGGTATCCATCTTGAATTTTTTAAACATATAATCGCAACCTCAACATAGGCTACCACGTGGCAAGCAAAGGCAGAAAACGTACCATATTTTGGAATTTTATTTGCTTAAAAACATTAATGTGTATTAATAGCGCCCAATTGTTGTTAAGGAGGCTGTGTACTCTCAGACATGCATGTAGTAAAAGTGCAATAACTTTGTAATTATTCGCACAAGACATATAAAAGTATACATTTTTATGAAGGCAAGACATCAATAAATCTTAATATAAATACAGATTTGGGGTAAAAACAACAATTCTGAAGAAAATCACAAAAAAAGTGAGTTTTTGGCAATATTTGTTAGGTACATCATAACAAAAAAACACTCTTTCCAAAATATTTTATTTTGTTTTTAGCTCAAACTTGAGGCTCCATTCCAAAAAGGGTTTTTTAATTTTTTTTATATCAATTGGCCTTATATTTTGAGATATTGACCATATAAGACATCAAACTGAACTTTTTAAAATTCAAAAACACCTATTTGCACAAAATGATGCCTAAAATCGGAAATAGACCAAAATATACAAAAATGAGAAAACCGTTTCTTGAGTCAATCGTGCTTTTTACGATGATCATATTTGCTTACCTATAGATGCTGTATTTATTGAGTTATCGTGTACCTAAATTGAAGTTTAAATTGGTCACATTTTGCACTTTCATCGAATTTCACAGGGGAATAGGGCAGTTTTCGTTTTTGTACCTTATATTACGTGAACATCGGGTAAATCCACAGCCCCTTGAGAAGTTTGAGCGAAATCCATTCATAACTTGATATTTAAATCGGGGAAAGAACTTGAAAAAACCCACATTTTATCAGCTAAAACGGAGCCATTTGACCACTAGGTTTTTGTGAAATCAGTGCTTCCGTGGTGTTTCCATAAGATGCGCCGCGCATGCAGATAAGCGTCGCGTATGCGTAGCGTATTTGTGCGTTAACAAATTGCGCGATACGCAACGCGATGCGTTGTTGGGCGCGTGTACCCTGCTGGTTCAACAAAGATTTTCTTTCCTTTTCAATTTCAAACACGAGTGGAATAGTGAAATAAAATCCTTAAAATATTGCAGTTGGAGTTTACAAATCTGGATTTTCATTCCTTTTATTTATAAAAAACATAACAAAGTGCAAACATAAAAAAACCCTCAATTTTGCGAAAGAAACAATGTCTAGAGTACACAGCCGCGTTAAGAGGCGCACCATTTGATTTCAAGGGGCATGGGAGTTTTTGAAAAAAATTCGCCCACGAGTGAGACGAAAAATCAACTTCGCCCACTAGTGAGATGGAAATTTTTTTTGCCTCACTGGTGAGTAAAACAAATTTCTCCCACCCAACTTTGTATAAAGGTATACATTATAATTGAAAAATAAATAAATAAATAAAAAAAGGCGGTGAAAATAAATCCTCCCTTTGGAGGCGATAAAAAAATACAAAAAATATTCTGCCTTACCCAAACTCCCATGCACCCCTGAGAATCTAATGGTGCGTCCCCTGCGTGATCTAAATACAGAAATCCGACAATAAATGGGCCTCTACATGCACAATACATTATATTAAAGTTTGCAACAACAAAAATTAAAGTTTGCAAAAATTATTTTAAGTTAGCATGTTCCTCATGGTACACCGTACTGAACATAATATATCCGTGGGCATATGACCGAAATTGCCTAGCAATTGACGTTTCATGTCAACACAGTCTATAGTGTGATTAGAACATTATTGTCTGGTGATCATTATAGTATGATCAGTACGAAAAATCCAGATTTTCAAAAATTAATAGAACCACTTTTTAGCGGGAATTTTCGTAAGTTACACAGCTGAAGTTATGAAAGGGTTGAAAGACTACAATATTATGGCATAAACAAGAATATGTTCGATTGGTCTTTATTCCTATAGGCTGTACCCTTAAGGCGACAATTTTCAAAGTTTGCAATGTCAGATTTTTTAAAATTGAATTTTAGTTTGTTGCCAAGTTAAAATAGTAATTTTTGGATGTTGTTATTATATTTTGGCCCTTGATTTTTTTTTTGCCTGTATTTCAATTTCATTATTGCGGATATTGTAACATAGGTATACATTTAGTCAAAATACAGAACAGTTAAATTACGTGCTTACTTGCTTGTGTAAGGCGAGTTGTTTCCTCGAGCTCCAATGCTTTCACACCTGTAGTTTCTAATCCTGTATCTTGTTTGAGAACATCAACGTAGGTCAGACCATGTCTTAGGTCAGAGCAGCCGGTCTTCTTTATTTCCATTTTTCCAACTAATTTGGATACCAGTTTATATTTACTTCGTCAGCAGTTGCCAGCACAGCGGAACCTTCTCAATTTGATCTTCTCACATATGTTCGGAATATCCCCATACAGGTCAGGTGCTGCTTCCAGGTGTATTAAAGATCGATCGAAGTATCCTCGTGTAACAACCATAGAATTCCGCGGCCAGCTTGTGGTGATAGTCCATGGTTCACATCCATAGCACATATTTTACACTCGCTGCAAAGAAGGTTGCCCAGGTAACGAAACAACCTAGATGGTAAGAACTATTCCTTATTTAACTTCTTTTACTTGACGAACAATTTGAGATCATTTTTATTGAAATCTTTTAGTTTTTGACCCCTGTGTGGTCAAAAACACTGACAAAAAACAAACAACAACAAACGGACCCAAATAACATGTTAGGATAGGTGGCACATTGTCTTCATCAAAAGGCCACGGGACTTAAAAACTGGGTGGTATGCTTTCTGACTATAATGCCGCTAAATTGGTAAAAAGAAATTGTCTCACACTTGTCCCGTTAATTAAGCTTTTCAGAGTAATATAGTTCGCTAATGAAAGATTTTCCCCAACTTTCTAACGCACATCATACCGGGCCATATATCATAGTTTTCTAGAGATACGCAGTCCATGTTTGATAAATAAAAATAGAAATATCAATACATTTCAGTAAATTGTGTTTTATATACTTAGCTCATTATATTGACAGATATCAATATGTATCCAAAAATGTTTATCACCGCTTTAATTTTATCCGACAATTTGTGTTGCAAGGTCACATTTCGAAAGTAACATTACGGCACCATTCTGATAGTCTAAAATTCTTAAAAGTGAAATTAAGCTCTGAACGTTAGCCATGGGATGTAACATAACAACTACCACCATCTATCAAGAAACAATCATCACCGTTTTTATTTTATCGTAAATTTAACAAATCCATGAATTCTTATCGCGTTGTGGAACGATGCAAGGGGTTTTGTGAGGGGAATGTCAGTTACAATTGTTCAGGCAGTGCTAAAACATCAATTACTATAAAGATAGGTCTGTGTAATGCATTTTATATTGTTTTAACCCAAAATATAATGTTTTCAAACTGGTTGGTACATTACGAATTACGCACCATTCGGATTTCCGCAACGTTGCAACTTTAATTGGCCGTTACCACCGCACAATAGACTTTTTGAACACATTTTTTGCTTCATTAGGGATGAATAAATTTGCTTTGCATTCTAGTTTCAATGAAAATCGACTTTATTTTAAAATTGCATTGCTAATAAATGACACTTTTGCGTGGCGTAATGATGCTTTTCTAAAATTTTACAGTATAGAACAGCTGCTGTGTTTTTTAGTTTTGCTCCCTTTACCAGACAAGAATGTGCAAATTTATGGAAATTGTGCTTTTTTAACAGTGAACACCATTTCCACAGAAAAAAGTATGTTTCCAAAAAATATAGCCCTTTAAATGACACTAAAATTACCTAAATTTTTACAACTTGGGGCGAGCTTGCATGGAATTGCCCATAAACACGACCACACATGTTTTTTACCCAACAAGCTTACCAACCAACCGCGTATGCCGAAAACCGCACAACCCGAGAACCGCTTCAGTTGTTAAAGCTCAGATCTGATACATTAATTTTAGTCTCATCAGTACTTATGTTTAGATCATTAATATCATCAGTACTCTGACATGGAGACCCTGCTTTACTACTACTACTACTACTACTACTACTACTACAGAAAAACAATTAGGGCCATCCCATCCATTAACTTTTAGATCTGTTAATTAGTTGTTGCTGCACAAAGCATTCATTTTATGTTTATCCTTTACAATTATGTTTATCCTTTATAATTATGTTCAAGAACAAAAATGAACAGAAATATTAAAAGATTACTATAATTGAAATTAAGTATAACCAGATATTTAGTCGCGCATAGTGACTCTCAGTTTGTACGGTTCTGGGTGTGTGACAACTCCATCGATTGGTATCAAGGTAGGCATCGGTGCGTCCTCAGATGACTTCTCAAATTTGAACTGATGCAGAAGATGGGTAAAGAAGATGAAGAGTTCTTGTCTCGCGAGAGCTTCCCCAAGACAAACACGGCGCCCTACAGCGTAAAAGATAAAAAGTGTATTTATTATGGAAAAAAATTCAAAATTAGCGCAACCTAAGAAAATGGCAAAGAAGTGCCACATTGAGCTTGTTCAAAGAAGGCTGAAACGCGATAGCTTATAGCAACTAGTAATCAATAAAAGATTCACTTTCATGCTGTTCCAAATGCTTTGATGTGTCAATTGTCTTAGTACAACCGGGCAAAAATTGCCCACCGGATTTTTTTTTATCTTTGCTCCTCTGACAACTGACATTGACATAGGCCCGTATGATATGATACTTCAAAAAGGGACTACAGGCCCGTAACTAGGGGTGGAAGACAATAGCCTCTGCATGAGAGCACTTACCTGGGCTGCAGAAGGCAGAAGGAAAGTAGGTCGCCCTAAGACAACATGGAGGCGGACAGTGGAAAAAGAAAGGAAGAAACTAGGGTGGAGTTCATGGAATGAAGCCAAGTTAATAGCTAGAGAGAGACAGGGACAGCGGGAGGAGGAGACACGCAGCCTTATGGGCCACAGGGTAGGATAGGATGTGGAGGCATGGGGTGGACGACAAAGGCCAAAAAACCCTTCTTTTGAAAAATAATACTCGCTCCCAGTACGCATTTTCAAAATCAGCCCCCAATAAATCCTGGTTACAAGCACTGAGGAATTACTTGACTTACTTTATGAAAGAGGATGAATAGAATCTATAAAATCTATTTTTATTGATTCATGTATCAAGTATATATCGCCACCCTCATAAGCAAAGATCCTAAGTCATTATTACATGTTTCTCATTTGCAATTTTGATTGTCTGAGTAATAAACCCATAATTAATATTATTTCCAGCCGCATTCTTCATTAACTTGTGGAATTCATCTCTTTTGCTGTATTCCACAAGTTAATGAAGAATGCAGCTGGACATTTTATTAATCATGGGTTTATTACTCAGAAAATCAAAATTGCAAATGAGAAACACGTAATAATGACTATGACGATGGTTATGAGGGTGACGATATGTTAAATGTAGCTTTACTGATAAACGAAATGCTTTTTACGCAGTTAGTCACCTTCGCTCGAGGATACGTTTAAATAATAAATACACGATAGATCTAAATGAGTGTTGGCATTCATCTGGCCTGTTTTATTACCCACCTATTCCAAATGGAATCACTTCATCAGGTTCATGAAAATTGCCCTCGTCGTCCAAAAAGCGGTCTGGTCTAAACTCTTCTGGATCTGCCCACAATTCAGGGCTGTGCATCACTGCGTACAGATTAGAAATCACCACGCTATTTTTTGGGATAGTATAGCCACGGAAAGTTGTCGTGTCTCCTGCTACATGAAATGCAGACAAAGGTACCAGTGAAATGATTCGATGAAGCTCCGCAATAACGGCTTGTGTATAAGGGAGATTATTTTTATCGTCCAATTTCGGTAACCTATTACGACCGACTACCGTATCGATTTCGCGATGTATGCGACCCTGCACCTCGGGGTATCGGACAAGGTATTGACTGCCCCATCGAAGTGTAGTTGAAGACGTCTCTGTCCCCCCTAAGAAAAGAAGTAATATCTGTCCGGCCATATTATCTGGATTTCGGAAAGAATTAGGATCATCGGATTTGTGAAGTCGTATCTCATTCAACCACAAATCTATGAAGTCATTCAAGTTATCCGTGTTAAAGTTTTTACGATGACTTTCAATCATGCTGTTTATGAAAGCCAGTAGCTCATCAACAACTTTGTTCAGTTCTTGCTTCGCTTTACTTGGGATGTTGATCGGAATAAATATTTCCAACCCACCTGCCCCAAGCAGTATATTTATACGATACAAAAGATCTGTAAGCCGATGAATGCGCTCGTCGGCAAATTCAAATCGGGTTCCAAAAACGACTTTACAGATGATGTTGGATACCGCATTACTGACATGCCAAGTGAGCTCGACAGGTTGACCTTTAAATTTGACAAGCTCCTCGATCAGGTATGCGCTTTCTTTACTGATAGGCTCCTCAAAACGAGATGTACCGATATCAAATTGACGGAAGCAGGCTAGAGCAAAAATCCGGTATGGTGCCATGTCATCCCATTTGTTAACTACAAGCAAATTATAAAAGATAGAACGACCCATTAAGTTAAATTAACCATAAAATCAAAGACAAGAATGAAAAGGCCATTTCGTATTATGCAAAGTAAGCACTATTCCACAACTTGGATCTTCAGGGACTTTTGATGTGTTATATATGCTTTTCTGAAATGAATGGTGATTAAATGGGTTCTGTTCCAATTAATGGTGAGTTAACCACTTACACTCTTTCCTACCAAGACCGTACTAAGAATGTATGCAACTTTTGATGAAAGTAAAAGAAAACCCAAGTTAGCGGCCAACACTAAGATTCTTAAGGGCTTCAATAGGGGCAAAATTTGAAGTATAACTGGAGAGGGTAAGCCACGACTTACCCACAGCACAGCGACAAGTAATTACCGGGACGCCGAATGCGACAATGTATTTATTTTGAATTTTGGGGCGTTTTCCAAAATTTGATATTTTTGGTGATATTTCAAGAATATTTCAAATCTTTCTTTTATTTCTTCTTTAACCTGGGACATGCAATCAGTAACCAGCACTGTTCTCTCTTGCTGCCCAGGATACAACACAGATAAACAGCAAACATGTATTTAAAAGTATTTAAAATATACATACATGTAAAAGTCATAAAATTAATACCATATAAATTATACACATACTAGCTACAAGAAATTAAAATAACAGATGATTATTACATTTACAATGTGCTGCATCAAAGGGATATTATTGCAAGTTAGTATATATGTTCTTGAAGACATTTGCATTGACAGGAAGGGGATTTTTAATGTTTCGCGGAAGATCTTACCAGGCCTTAGCCCCCCTGAACAGGAAAGTTCTCTTGCCAGTCTCAGTGTGCATCTTATTCATAACCAGATTCCCAGAGGTCGATGATCTGAGAGTATAATTACTATAAGCATCAATACACTTGGTGAAAATATTGCACAGGTTGGGTGTACCAGCCCCCAAGACATTTAAAAACATTGAGACATATATGATATTTACGACGATCTTTGGGTACATATTGTTAATACATGTACAGCTCTTTTCCTCATACCTACGTTACCATTCGTTGGTGATTAATGTGATATATTTTGTGACTACACATTGGTATTTTCAATACGTTTTAACCTTACCGTGTAATCAACGCTGATCTCGTGCTTTTTTTATGATTTATGTCTGATGGTCGGCATTACAAAGAACAAAATGCAGATTTGCTCGGCATGTCGTATTTCTCTCGGTAGGTCTTTGCACTTGCAACCTATTTTGGGTTCGGACCCGTACCCGTACTCATGGCTAGGAACCCGTACCCGTACCCATGACCTGGAATCCGTACCCGAATCATTACCTGATTACTAGCCACACCACCATACCAACAAAAAGTTTATCAGAACAATCGATTTGCTGCAAGTCCTCATACAAATATTAAAAATCACGTTTTATTACAACGTATCTAATTGCAATTACAAATATAACTGCTACGATCAGCTTAGATGGTTTGGGCGTAAACGCATGCGTTTTTTAAATAACAGATACCCCCCCTTCGTAGTTATATGGTTATGTTATGGTTAATGGGTAACAGGGTGAAAGTCAAAGCCCATTGAATCATGTTAACCTTGACCTATTTTGTGATGTTACCCAGGTAACAAAAAAGGTAAAATAAAATAGTTCCATGACATTCTAAGACTGTAAACAAGAGTTATTTTAATAACTTTAAATAATTTTAGTAGCATTATGGGATTTTGGCTGCCATCTTTGATCTAAAGGAAACATTTAGATGACCTGTGGGCCTATTTTATTTCTTTCATCCAAAATAACATACGCGTCACGTATGGTCTTGGAACTCTGGTAAGAAAAAGTGATAGTTTTTGGGGTGGACCTGACTATACTTACAAGTTCTACTGAACATCTTGGCTTGCAGTTCATTTTCTCCTCTATCATTCAGTTTAGTATCTTGATAAGCCTCACGTATTGCCTGATATTCATTCAAAACCACGATAGGCATCCCAAATACTGTGAACGAATATACTTGTCCATATTTATTACCAAGCTTCATCAAGAACTTGTTCAGACGTTCGCCTTTGTAGAGGGAATATGCGACGCTGGGAGCAAATCCAATATAAGGAATTAGAGTCAATGGTCCTGGCGGTAAGTTGTTTTTTCTTGACAAAAAGAAGAACATAAGCGCAAGGATGACAAACAGTAGTGTAATCGGAGTTAGAGACCATCCTGAAATCATGGATAGGACAATAGAACTTGATGCCATCTCGATACCAGCCCGGATACCAATCCTTTAATCAGAATGTTGTGTTATCTCTGAAAGGAAAACAATATTGACCGTATGTTGAGATAAGGCTTTGCTACGGTTTTAATTGTTCACATAGTTAATAATAATAATAATAATAATAATAATAATAATAATAATAATAATAATAATAATAATAATAATAATAATAATAATAATAATAATAATAATAATAATAATAATAATAATAATAATAATAATAATAATAATAATAATAATAATAATAATAATAATAATAATAATAATAATAATAATAATAATAATAATGACCGGCTCATAGACCTTTGGTAACTTGTAGCGCCCTCCGTCTTTGTTCACAGATGGTTGGTTGGCCCTGATGTTGATGGCCTCCTTGACTCCTCTCTCATCCAGCGGGGTTCCCTATCCAAAATTTGGACTTTGTCCAGGTCGATGTGATGGCCCGGTGACTCTATGTGAATATGTTTGCTTGCACGCCTGTATTGAAGAAATCTGGTCTTGAGAGAACGTTCAGTCTATCCGATGTAAGACTCTTTGCAGTGACTCTTGTAGTCTGCCCCTGGGATAATGTACACCGGACCAGTTACGTCCTTTTTGTCGGTTTTGTCTTTTGGCGCCACTAAAAATTGGCGCAATGTCCTCGTAGGTTTAAATGTTACACTTATATGGGCTTATTGATTTTATCAGAGACCCATGGAGGGTAGCCGGACTCGGAGAGAGCTTGTGTTATGTGCTCCTTTTCCTCAACAACCACTTGAGGTTAGGTGATCACTGTCTCTGACCGATTAAATAGAGTCTCTATTACGCCAAACTTATGTTCTAATGGGTGGTTGATATTTGATATATATTGATCCGTGTGCGTTGGCTTGCGGTGAGGTCAAATTTGGGCCAAAATGATATTGGTATTATGGTGTTTTGTCTTACCAACCAACAGAGATAAGATGTCCGCCAAATGTCTATTTGAGCGCTACTAGTTACCAAAGGTACAAACAGGGAACGATCGGGACATTCCGCTGACGAGTAACAATAACTGAAAATTACGGAGGTAAATATTTTTGTATAGAGATCATGAATTAAAATCTTTCTTTAGATCCGCAAAAGAAAAAAATACTCACGGCGCAACAAGAGCTCCAGCTTCAGCAATGAAACCAAACAGCAACAAAATTTATATGCAAAAATATGTAAGAAATCAGGAAAATCGCGTGTTTTTTTTTATTTTCTTTTTTTCTTAAATTAGTTTTTTCTTTTTTTTCCTCGATGGCATGCCAAAATTGAATTCCTAAGAGAATCATGAATATACCCCTTGGTTTGTTGTTCACCTGTTCACACATAGAGATATTGGTCGATCAGCCTGGCCGACACCACTTTAAAAAATTGCGTTCACACAGAAATGAAAACTTGATATGTTGTCATGTGGGGATCACATACTCAGTCAGTAATACGAATTTTGAACCATATGAACATGCATATCAATTCCTATTGCCACGAAATTCAATGTCAAAGTGTGTGGTAGTCTGTATAATAATATCTACCAAAAAACGTTGACAACGTAAAAAAGCAAGCAAGTTTAAAAAGCCCCCACCTCGGCTCACTTTTTGAAACTTGGTCCCATTTTGAATATCAACAGCAAATCGGTGTTTTTTAGCATCATTGCCATTAACATGCCTACTTGTTATTCGTTTAATTCAATCATTGATCATGAACTTAATAATTATCATAAAACAAAACATATATAGGATATTGGCCAAGAACAACATAATAACCTTTCTGATCGTTCCAGAATGCTAACAACTTTTAAGTAATATATCGCATCGGCACATTAAAGATTCATAACACTTCTGGAAATGTTTTAAGTTGATAATTATGACAAAGTTTAAATCAGTATATTTTACAAATGGGACCAAGTTTCAAAAAGTGAGCCGAGGTGGGGGCTTTTTAAACTTGCTGCTTTCTTACGTTGTCAACGTTTTTTGGTAGATTTCGTTTTTTTATGAATGAAGCCGAGTAGCTCCAAGCTTGAAAAGTCATCCGGTTACGAAGTACTCCATAAGACGAATAAAGCGAAAAATAGAAGTTTGAATAATATATTATCCTTGATTTATGACAATAAAAAATACGAGTATATGTAGCTATAACTAAAATGTGCGTGGTTCTTTGTAGCACTGGGGCAATCTAGTTGGATATCCAAATTTCGCCGTTTGTGGTTCTTTGTAGCCCTGTAGGCAATCTAGTTGGATATCTCTATTGAGCGGCGGTTGTTGGCGGTCTTTAGCGGTTCGTGGTATTCCTTTATTCTTCAAGCCCTGTCCTCTATCGGGGCCAATTTATTGTTTAAGCTTGTTGGAAATCCATATTTCGCGGTGTGTGGTTCTTTGTAGCCCTGCGGGGCAATATAGTTGGATATCTCTATTGAGGTGGTTGTTGGAGGTCTTTCGCGGTTCGTGGTTATAATTTTCCTTATCCTTCAAGCCTTGCCCTCTATTGAGGGCTAATTTATAGTTAAAACTTGTTGGACATCCATATTTCGCGGTGTGTGGTTCTTTATAGCCCTGTTGTTGGCGGTTTTTCGCGGTTTGTGGTTTTAATTTGCAGGATATCCATATTTCAAGATTTGTGGTTCCTGAGTCCTGCGGGGCAATCTAGCTGGATATCGAAATTCCGCGGTTTGTGGTTCTTTGTAGCCCTGCGGGGCAATCTAGCTGGATATCCCTATTTAGCGGCGGTTGTCGGCGGTCTTTTGAGATTTAATTTTACCTTTAATTTCGGGCCGCCCCCTCCTCTACATCCCGAGGATGCTTTTCAATAATTTAAATTATACGGTGTCAAAATTACTATTCCTTGGTATGATAATTTATCTTACCATGTTGACTTATATTGTTTGTTAAGTCAACTGGACGTGACAAAATATCCTGCTATGTAGACATTAATTTGTTGCTAAATTGACTTGGCATAATAATTTATTTCGGGAAGAAGACATCCGTTTTTGGTATGTCGACTTAGCATGATAATTTATCTTGCCATATTGACTTGTTTGTTCAGTTGTCTTGGCGAGATATTTTATATCGTCATGTTGACATAATGCTGATAATAAGTCGACATGGCAAGATAATTATCTTGTCAAGTTGTGTCACATAGACGCTTCCGTACTATATATGCTTGATAAATGTTATTTGGATTTTTTTTTTCCTGCTGGCCTTCCATACTAGCGGAACAATTTTCCACACCTACAGAGTGTTTGTAATCAACCTACCGGGACGGTATGACAATTGTCATGTTCTACGATAGCTGAAGATGACAGAGAGTCAGGTCTCTTAATCGATTCAACAACCATTCATACATATCACAATCATCATTGTCCTATTATGTTTGTATTTTGGTATTTAAAATATATTTAAATGAGAATAACAATGAGTAACGTCGTATTGCATACCCTATAATACCTGATCTGGTTTCTTGTGTTATTCAGATTTCTTTTGATCCTTGATGGTGTTGTATCACATTATGCTGTGTTTTTAAATAAATTTCCATGAGAATCAAACAACTTGCTTTAATAAAAAAAATAATATCACAATAGCACTGGATGTTTAAAATTATGTTATCCTAGATTAATGACAATAAATTGTTTAATAAAACATTGAAAAAAAAATCAGTTGGTCACCGGGTTTCGAACTCGGGATAACGTATCTGGAGTCAAGCGCACTAACCATTAGGCCACGGACCTCTGCTGTAAAATACTGTGTCGAAATACAGTATTTATTATATAAATGGATGCGTCTTCCGATAAGAACAAAAGAATTGTGAAAAACTTGATTTTTTGGCGAATGGGGCACAGAATTTGTATGTAGGGTATCCAGGAAACTGCTAGGGTATATTTGGAAGTGAATCTGAAAAGGTAGTGTGAAGGTGATAACCAGGTAGACCTGTAGCAGTGTCCAAAAATTCTGGATCAGTATGATTTGCCACTAATTTTCGCTATGAAATACCGCGTGAAATGGAAGCAAAAACATTTGTTTATTACGAACAATGATTGACTGTAGGATTGGTGGCCCTTTTGGAATTAATGAGTTGTCACGATATAACACATGGGACTGTAAATAACATTTAGCATGGTTTTAGATACATTTTGTACCCAGCGAAAAATAAAATCGAACAATAGAAGTCAAGTGTTTTAATGTTACGTGTAAATATAGTCTCGCGGGAGCATCTGTTATTAGTCTTCTTTATCAGTCTTTTTTTTAAAAACTTGCTGGTCACGGCTACCGCGTGACTCTAATGGAAACAATACTTTGTCCACTTGTATCCAACATTAGTCCAAAAAATTTAGAGCCTACAACTTCCTTAAAATAAAGATCCCATAATGTTATAGGTCTCCTTTATAGCAAACGACTAGCCCGAAGTTGACCATAAATTGGAATATGTAACCAGCGCAAGAATGCAGAATTCAGCTGGCTCGAGTTAAAATTTGGGAATGAAATTTATACTGTTGCATAAATGCAAAACCTTTCAGCTCATTATATTAATGTTTGGAACTTTATCTACCTTTACCAAATGTTTTAATAATGTAAATTACTTATAATATACGGTTTATTATTACGATGCAGATATTAGTCGGGCGCAGGGCCGTCGCTAGTTAAAAGGGTCCAGGGGCCTGCCTTGGCTCCCTCACAGTGTAGTCCAGGGAAGCTGAGGGACTTACCAGAGGGGGGGTCAAAATGTGTAAATCGTCCCATTGATATCTGTTAGTGTTACTAAAAGACCTTCACCAGGCTCCAAATTTAGTACAACTTTGAAATATAGTCCCAGTATTTCGAGCAAGTGGCAATCGTAACTCCCCCCTCACTCCGGTCAATACGCCTTTGGTGGGGTGCAGAAGTCAGTGCATGTTGCACCCCCTACACCTCCCGGCAAAAGCCCTGAATGTGGGCTAAATCTTTATGCGAACGTATATAAAATATAGTTGTCTCGGTCCTGACTAATGCATTAACAGCATGAAAACACTAACAATGTCTTTCATAAAGCGCCCACTTCTTAAACATAAGCAACGACAAATTCCTCCTTTTATGGTCACAACAACAAAATTGGAAAATCATCCGAATGTCAATGAACTACTTAGTAAATTAATAATATATTATTTTAAAAAAAAACATGACAAAATTGAAGAAAATACCCCGGGAAAATACCTCAGTCAGGCCTCAGTAGCTCTCAGTCAGAAAAAATCCAAATCCAAAAGGGTACACAGCCCAGAAGTCAAAGCATAAATAAATCCTGAGTACTACTGGCACATACCATTAATTACACAGATGGGTATGATATTCATGGTAGGGCACATTGATTGGTATAGTCTATATCGCTACCTCCAGTTAACGGCACTAAACTTTGAAGTTCAGCGTCTCTGCGTTGGCAATTCGTTGTTTTTTGCCTCTACATTATGCGCCACTTTGATCGCTCGCGTAAAAGTATGTACACGCACCAAGTAACGCTAAGCTAACGCAGAACACGCTGAATTTCAAAGCTAGTGACACTGACTGGAGATAGATGAATAGACCATAGCGATAGTTTTTTAAGAATTGGTTTTTTTGGTTTTTTTAATTTTATACTCCCTACATATTTATGGTAGACTCTGCCAAAACACGTCACACCATGCAGGGTTTATCAAACAGTAAACATTTTGAAACTAGCCATGAATAGAATATAGTTTGGTTTATTTGTGTTTTGCACTTTGCAGGATGATTAGTACATTTGTTTGATTCCGTGTGACTTTTGGTTCCGGATAGCCTCCGTTTGATAACTTTTGACCTTGGTTGATATTAATTAGGGACCGGTTTATTTTTTTTTACCGGGGGGAGCAGAAAGAATGTCCCTGCGGAAAACTACATGTACATGTATATGGTCCCTTTCCTCCATGATGAAAGCCATAATGACCCCCCTCCGTGATACGCAAAAATCATATGACCCCCTCCACTGCAGCAATCTAAGCAGCAATACAAACCCTCTATTTTAAGCTGTGAACTACAAACCAGAAAAAGTACATATTCTTGATTCGTGTCTGCATCAATCCATTGTTATATAGAAATTTGTACAATTATCATTAAACTGCACTGAAAATGTGAAATTACATTGAAACTGCAACTTAATCATTTTTAGATGCCTACAGACATCATTTATAGTTACATTACACTTAAAAAGGGAATATGTTATAAACAGAGGCATACTCGTAACTGTAAGTGGACGGGGTGGATATAATTGACATATAGAGTGTTCCTGAAAGAACTGTTTCGTAGGGAACTGATTTGTTGGTGTACTTTAACGCATAACCCAAACGTAAATAACTGATGATGTTGAGAAACATATAAGCTATTACATACTTTTTTTAATTTTGACAATTCTGAAATAGAAGAATTTTACGAAACTCCCTCATTTTTAAGCCTTTCCACGGAGTCAATATTTTTTATCAAGAGACGCATCATGCGCTGATGATGCGTAGTGATTGGGCCATCTTAATTTTTAATCTTAATAGTTCGTCTCAAAGCCCTTCCCACTCAAGTTAAGAACCTACTACGGAATGCGGTTTTAATTTTTTTTAAATTAATTTTTAACTTTAATTTTGTGTATCTGTGGCAAGAATAGACCACCTTTTCATCTCTCAGGAAGGTTGCACTGTGGTCAAAATGAAGAATTTTTCATTGAGATTTACGCTTTGGGCTATGTTGACGCGTGAGATATTTATGTGGTGGCTCGGAAAAAATAAAACAGCGAGAAAAAACCCTGAAATTTACCCAATCCAGCGAGAATAACGCGAAAAACGGGCGATTTTACTAATGCGCGCGGGGGCTTTGAGACGAATTATTAAATCAAGATGGCCTTAACACTCTGAATATACTATATAGATCATCGATTGATATTTGAATCCGTGGAGAGGCCTGAAAATGACGGAGTTTCGTAAAATTCTTATATTTTCAAGAACGGTATGGTCAATTGTCAAAAGTATGTGACAGCTGATTTTATTCTTCAACCACACCAAGTATTTAGTTATGTTTAGTTGTGGCGTTGAAATACCCAAACAATTATGTTACCGACGATACAGTTCTTTCAGGGACACTCTGTATTAATCGGAGTGAAAAGAGCGTCAAATGGTGTATGTGGTGCAGGAACCCGCTTGAGAGGTCCAGCGCCCCTGAACTCCTGGGGTTTAGCTTTTATCTAATAGCCTGCTCTCAATTCATGAATTGACTCATAAGCTCGCATATATATTGTTGGATGATTCAACCCTGGAGTCAGACTTATTTCTGAACTTGAATCTCCTTTTCCGAGGACTCGGACTTGACTTGAAGCTGAAGTTGACTGTACAGTTGCATATTGCATACATGTTATTTTATAGTTCCAAATAAGTTACGTTGAATGCTAGATTGAGTTTCACTATCTGCAATTGAGGCTCGATCGTCTCAACACTTAGTGAAAACATACAATTAGTGATATGTTGACACTTTCAATTACACGGTGCTCAATATATATAATATGCATGTCTCCATTTCCTATAGAGTGATACCGTAAAGATTCGCCTAATGGCGCACCTAGGCTCATTTGCTTGGGGTAGATTTCATGTGCAAATAGAGAGCTCCCTCAAGAAATCTCAACAAGAATTAAGGTTCCGTGCCCTTATGTGCTGGTGAAAATTTTACAGGAGGGTACTTTTAGGTTGTGCCTAAAATTCTGCTCATGTTAACATGTTAAAGGAACTAGTTGCGCCAAAGGCGAATCTTTATGGTATTACCATTCAAATCAAGTGGCATGAAACACTGACCAAAAAAGAGAGGGTACATTGTAACTTGTTTGAGACAATTATTTGTTCACTCTAATCATACATGTACCCCTTACATGATAGTTTTCCCTGATCACATTGTCGCCTTTTATTTTCGAGCTAAACAAAAGAAGTATTTCAGTTCAACGCCTATAATGCGTGTATTACATGTAGCTCACCGATCGTGTTATTATCATGATTATTGGCGGAACTTCACGCAGCTGGGCTGTACAAACGCGCCGTAAAACGCATAGCGATATACGCAAAGTTTATACGTCAACACGTAAAACGAGTAGCGATATGCACTGGTGTATGCGTCACTGATTCAATGATTAATTGAAACACATGCATGTGTTTAGCCATCACTCGATCAGTGAATTCTGAATAAAACCGGAGATCTTCGGATTTAATATAAAACATAATCTTACTGTAATTAAAGCACTTCAGGTTGGTCTTTCACGTGGTGTTTTAGTGTCCCTTCAAACACAAAATGTTTTCGACATAATTCGCAAAAGGGTACAAAAGGTTGCCAGAAAACGTCAAAATGTCGGGTTATAATAAGGATATAAACGTTTTCGTGACATTTAAAAACATTTGTTGATAACCTACTGCAAATATTCTAACATGATGTTTAATATCTAAGTGCTAACAAAAAATTAATATTTAGCAAAAAATGTTTGCAAAAAATATTTTACAATAACATTTTGAAAACATTTTAAAAATATTGTTGTAGTATGTTTCATACAAAACGTTTTACGTTTCAATGACCTCTCTGCTGTCTTCGATAATGGTTCATGTACGCTAGAGCGTTCGATAGGAACAAGCGAACAGTATACGAGTTTGCTGATATCTATCGGAGCGTTCAGCAGAGCAGCAGGATTATAAACACGTCGATGGTAAAACCAAAATCAATTTCCTTTGTGTTCAGTAAGTACATAACGACCCACTCATCAACTTCTCAAGTGGCCATTAAATAAGCCTGTCTCGGGTCGTGTCTGCGGTCAATAGAAAGTAAATAATGTGTGTAAGTTTATGTTTACATAAAGTGGTGTAATTAGGTTTCAATGGGTTGTTAATTCAAGCATGGTCGTAAAATTGATTCGATCGATATTTTGGTCAATGCGTTGTATCGAGCAGAGTTGTCAATTGAGCGGAGCCTAAAAGAGTTTTCTACATGCTTTAATGGGTTTGGGCTTTGATAAAAGCCAGGTACCTCTCCGATACAATGCGCTATCGAAGACAGCAAAGCATTGCTGAGCTCAGTAGACCATAAAAACTGTCCTCCCTTATATAACCCGACATTTAATTAATGTTATTAAAACGTTTTTATCTAAAACAAACCCCAAAATACAACATGTTTAAAACCTTTTAAAAACGTTTTTGTGTTTGTTGGGACACCACTGGGCATCAAAATCATGCACAAAGTAGATTTTCGAAAAATTGAGGGCCTCGCTGTAGAGCAAATCACACATTATGGGTTTAATTTTTTTTTTTATATCTGGAGGAAACATGTTATGAGTGATTCTGAGATTCATATACAGTACATGTAGTCTGTCTCATCTAAAGTTGAGAGTAACGTCGTGTTGGATTTCACAGTGGCAGACTCGAATTTCATGCGTCAAAATTTCACGGCTTCAAAACGCAACCGCTCGGTCTCGTCCGGTTGGAGCCGTTTCTATTGTTCTAAACTATGGAACGCGATTCAACAGCTATCAACCGCCGGTACCTCCCGGGGCGTGTACACACGCGTATAATGGTGAATTGCTGATCGCTGGCTACGCAACCGCGTACACGTACTGCTTCGAATCTACAACTGCAATATCCAACATGGCGTTACTCTCAACTTTAGACGAGAGAAACTATACAAATATGTATGTCTACATATAGAGTGAAATCTTTATAAAATGTTTCTGCTAGCTATATAGGGCCTATATATCATTACAGAAAAGTGAACCAGAATAACAACGACAGCGACCAATGAAAGATACTTAAAAATCTAGATCGCTTATCCTTGATAATCTGATTTGCTGGATAATGTACTACCAGAATTGAACACCAAACAAGAGGATAACAGATTTAGTCGCGTTTTGTGACTCTCAGTTTGTACGGTTCTGGATGTAGGACAAGTCCTTCAATTGGTTTCAAGGTAGGCATCGGTGCGTCCTCAGATGTCTTCTCAAATTTGAACTGATGTAGAAGATGGGTAAAGAAGATGAAGAGTTCTTGTCTCGCGAGAGCTTCACCAAGGCAAACACGGCGCCCTACAACAGAAATGATAAAATTATATGTTGTCATGAAAATGTCATAATTGGCATATCTATATATACTGGATAACAAAGAAAGCGAGAAAGCGCTTTGAAGGATCAAACCAAATTTGACCAACATCATATATTAAAAAGGTTTTATATAACTCATATAAATAAAGTTTCTTGTCATTTGATTGGCCAATTACTATTCCGCGCGATTCCACCCGGACTCGGTCAATATAGGTGTGGGTATTGCTTCTAAAATTAATGAACATTTAGATATTTTAAATTTATTTTGTTTTCCTGGTGATTTATAAAATTAAGTGGAAGAAAGGGAACTTACATATAACCAAATATTGAATGTTGAAATATTGTAAGCCTTGTTGAATGGAACAGTCCATAATTCACCTCATGGAAATATTCTTACCATTGAACTCATAAACATTCAATATTAAGGAACACAATACTATTAATGCGAATAAGTGTATGGAAAATAGAGCCATGTACGTATACGAGTGTACGTTACAATGTCAAAGGCAAATAATTATTTTCTATAGAAAATTAAACGGACTTTGGTCCAGAACAGGCAGATATCACAGCAATACATTGTCAAATAATATGTCAATTGTCGAGAGGGAATGATCCATATCCCCGGGATTTATGTATACATTACCTTTTCAAAGGTTTCCATGGGTACTTGAATCGCAAAGAAGACTTGGATAATTTCCTTTGTATTTCTGCAATTCCGTAAATTCTGCATAGCCATTAAGTTCATTGCAGATAAACTTAGTACTGTTAACTTTAGTTACGGTGATAAAATTATGACCCCCTCTTCCAAGATTTGCAGTCATCAAGGTTTCAAAATTTGTAAACATATATTATTTACATACTATACAAAACTAATTCATACAAAATAGGCAGAAAATTCGTCTGCAAATTCAAAATGTTTGCTTCGTGTTTCCTGTGTTTGAATTACTTAATGTATATATATAACTGTAAAATGTTAATCTATTTAAGCTAATATATTCAAAATATAAATTTTTAATAATTTCCCATAAAATTTATCGCGAATTTCAAACATCAAAATTATATCAGAAGAACATTCCTCATATTCAAAATGCATTTTGATGTGTCTGTTGTGCTCTCATGCCCCACAAAAATACTGTACAAATGGTGCTATCCGATCCCTTAATTCAGTTCTGAAATGAAGCAAGTTCTTCATTATTGTCCCAATGAGTGAAAAGGCAAGTATTAATTGAATTGCAAAATTATCACACATGGGGGATTCCGAATTTATAATAATTATGTTATCAAAAACAACATTTTGAAAGTATTTGCCTACGGAAAGATATTTATCGACGGAAACGTTTTCAATAATATCACAAAGTTAAATTCACGGGAATGTACGGGAAGACCACCCGCTGTGCTGGAGGTCACTTTCAGAGTTCCTATTATACAAGCTGTTATGGCAACGCGAGGTGGTCACGTGCGTATTTATAAATAAATATTTATGAATATAGTCGAAGCATACTGAAAATAATGTTTAAAATCTTCCAATTGAAATGAACATAGTCTCAACTTATCCACCTTGCAAAAAGGAAAACAAAAGATATATTCCTGGTATATTTCTACTGGTTAAAGTATAATGTTATGGTCTTTGAACTGTCAAGTTTACATAATTATTGGGCCTATTTCATAAGATTGACCCCACGATGACTTCTCAGATATAACAAACTATACATTGTTTTTTAATTAATTTGTAACAACGAATAATTTAATACTCTAATTATTACATTTTTGTACATTAATTATTGTACATTGTCATTTATACCCGTTGCCCTATTTTTACCAAGATATGATTAATTAGGCATCCTGGAGATCCATGACCATTAATCCCTTGATTAAAGCATTATAACAATTGGTTAAAACCCTCTTGTATGACCTTTGACCTCAATAACTCTAATCTCAACAAGATTGCATTTAATAGTACCCACCTTGACGCTCTGTACCTCTCACTTTTAAGTGTATGACGGCATTAATCTGTTTTCTCGGCATTAATTTGTTTAGTTACCTACCTATTCCAAATGGAATCAGTACGTTCAGCTCATGAAAGTTACCGTCATCGTCCAAAAAGCGTTCTGGTCTAAACTCTTCTGGATCGCCCCACAACTCAGGGCTGTGCATCACTGCGTACAAGTTAGATATCACCACGCTATTCTTCGGGATGGTATAGCCACGGAAGGTTGTCGTGTCTCCTGCTCCATGAAATACAGACAATGGTGCGAGTGAAATGATTCGGTGAAGCTCCGCAATAAAGGCTTGTGTGTAGGGGAGAATCGGTTTATCGGCCAGCTTTGGTAACCGGTTACGACCGACTACAGTATCGATTTCGTAATGTATGCGATCCTGCACCTTGGGGTATCGGACAAGGTATTGACTGCCCCATCGAAGTGTATTTGAAGTTGTGTCTGTCCCCGCAAAGAAAAGAGCTAATATTAGTCCGACCATATTATCTGGATTTCGGAAAGAATTGGGATCATCTGATTTGTGAAGTCGTATCTCATTCAACCACAAATCGATTAGGTCATTCAAGTTTTTGGAGTCAACGTTTTTACTATGACTTTCTATCATGCTGTTTATGAATATATGCAGCTCATCAACAACTTTAAGCAATTCTTGTTTCGCTTTACTTGGGATGTTGATCGGGATACATACTTCCAGGGCACCTGCCCCAAACAGTTGAGCTAGACGATTCAAAAGACTATTAAGCCGATGAATGCGCTCGTCAGTAAATTCAAATCGGGTTCCAAAAACGACTTTAGATATGATGTTTGATACAGCATTATTGAAATGCCAAGTAAGATCGACAGTTCGGCCTTTAAGGCTGGCCAATTCCTCGATCAGATATGTGCTCTCTTTGCAAATTGGCTCCTCAAAGCGAGATGTACCGACTCCAAATTGACGGAAGCAGGCTAGAGTAAATGTCCGGAATGGTCCCATGTCAACCCATTTGTTATCTACAGCAGTTGATAAAAACATAGAACATTTGTTAACTGTATACAAGTAATTGATAAAACATAGAACATAATAAGAAAAATTGTTATGACGCACAATCTCGTAACCCTGCCGCTTTAAGGGTCCCTCATCAAAAACACCCATTTATAGTCATATTTCATTGTCAATCATGGTAAAAGAGCAGACTTTTTTTCTTTCACATACGTTTATTCCACAAAAATCGCAATTACGGTTCCCGAGAAATTGCAATTTGATATGAACCACCTTACGTGATCAAATTTTTTTTTTCAAGCAGTTATAATTATTATGAATTTTATTGTTTTTCAAATGGCGGTATATAATATTTTTACAGTAAAAAATCTGTATCTCAAAAAGCAAATAATTTTTATCATGTTATCTAGTGCCTGCTTTTTTACATCAATTACCTTAAAAATAATCAGTGGACCCCATTTTTAATGGATTTCTACGCAATTTGCACAAGGTAATTTGACAAAAAATTTTGGAATCAGATTTCCTGATTTTCCCCCCAAGTGCTTTTTTTAAGTGTTTTAGGTTTTTTGCTGTTTTTGACCAAAATAATGGGTTTTTTTAACTGACTCCACATGTTTGCAATATGACTTTTCTCTTTCATCTAAAACAAAAACCAAGTTCCTAGCTCATTTCCATGTGCCCATAGACTATTTTGAAATTTGACACCTTCAAATCCAAGATGGCCAGCAATTAAATATGCAAATTGATGAACCAAAGACCCTACAGACCAAATTTGGTAATGATAGCACCTTTATTAACGAAAACGTGATTTTGATGAGGGTCTTCCCTTAATGACGGCACCGTGACACCATGTCAAAACAGTTTACGATAAATTATGATGACAACGACGATGATGATGAAAGTGACGTTCAAAAGTGACAATCAACATATCAGCAAATAAAATACGAGATAATGGTCACATGACAATAGTTGAGGATGGTTGAACTGGAAATCAAATTGACAGTTTACATTCATTATGTTCAATACTTACAAGATCTGCTGAGGACCTTGGCTTGTATTTTATTTTCGCCTCTATCACTCAATTTAGTATTTTGAAAAGCCTCACGTATTGCTTGGTATTCATTCAGAACTACGATAGGCATCCCAAGTGCTGTGAACGAAAATACTTGTCCATGTTTGTTACCAAGCTTGATCAAAAACTTGTAGAGTGGTTCGCCTTTGTAGAGCGCGTAAGCGATGTTGGGAGCAAAGCCAATGTAAGGAATTGGATTCCATGGTCCTGGCGGTAAGTTGTTCTTTTTAGAAAGAAAGAAGAACACAGTAACTAGTATAACACACAGAAGTAAAATGTTAGTGAAGGATGATCCGGGAATCATTGATAGAAAAACTGAACTTGCTGCCATTTTGGATTGGAACAGTCCCAGTCTGGCGATGCAAATATGAATCCAGCCATGCAAAAAATTGAATACAATGTAATTTGTGCTAAAGTCATTCCAATCATGACGACGTGACACACAGTGCAGTGAACATATGCTCTAAGGGACTGTACAATAATTATGAGCCTCCCCGGGGGATAAAATCTCCGAATGGCCCGCCAAAAATTGTTACCCCCCACCCCCCGGTCTGCCAGAAAATCTTACCCACCCCCTTCGCACATGCCAGCATTTTGGGATCCCATATATACAAAGCTTAAATGGATATAATTCTGTTTCGAGCGCAGCGAGCAGGGAAATGTGCATATTTAAGTGCTTAATTCCGTACTGATTTCATTTAAAAAAAACGCCCCTTGAATTTGTGGCAAAATAGTTTGCCCTCTCTCTCGGCTTGACAAAATTCCCCCCCCCTCGTTTTTGCTCGCATAAAAATGTTTTGCCCCCCAATTTTACCCTCCCACCAGGGCTCATACATATTGCACAGCCCCTAACCAAGGCACTGGGTCATACCATTCATGCATGTTGAGTGCTGTGCTTTGCTATCTTTCATTTATCAAAACAAGATAATTAATATTTGTTTAGTTCCAATAAATTACCTGGGGGCACTTCAATTTGAAATGGATATAGGTGTAGGGCTGGCACTTTCGCACTAAGGGGCATTCGGTGAGAGCAAAATGTAAAAAATATGGGGTCATTGGGTGAGAGCATGATTTTTGGCATTCGGTGAGAGCAAAATGTAAAAAATATGGGGTCATTGGGTGAGAACATGACCTTTTTTTAAATGGAATCTTTGGGTGAGAACCAAAACAGTGCCACAGAAACCTCGAAAAGCGAATTTCTAGTTCTAAATGGGTTCAAATTTCTTTCTTTTTTAAATAAGTAACAAAATCAGTGATAAATGAAAGTTGCTGTTCAAATTGAACTTGTAAGGGTCTTTGGGTGACAGATCAAATGGAAAAATAGGGGGTCTGCGGGTGACAGAGCATGTGTTCGTAAAAAAAACATGGGGTCTTTGAGTGAGAGCGATGCTGAAAAAGGGGTCTTAACAGCCCTACATACGCGTCACCTCCAAAGTTGGAGTGCCCCCCGGGATAAATTAGTGCTGTATTTTTCTAGTCTACAGTCTGTGTCTTGTTTATTAAAGGAAACATGAAAACACGTAAATATTACATGACTTTTGGTTCACTTCTTTCAGCTTTATTTATACAGCCGATTTTCATCTGGAGAGGTATATTCTACAAAACAGGACTGTGTTCAAGTATCTGTGTTGCTCTTCATATGAAAAGAATTGAATTTTTATTGGTCATTTTAGCTCTTTTATAATTTACTTATTTTACTTTTTACCGGTAACTTACCGTAATTTACCGGTAAATTAACAACACTGATTCATACATGCTTATACATTTTTTCCAGAAATAGGTCCTGAGGGCACATTTAGCGGGATAAAAGAACTTTTTAAATGACCACTAACAGTTTTCCTTTTTTTTAAATATAATTTGACTACTTGACCCAATTTGTATATCTTCATATTTTGTTTGAGTAAACATGGTAATAATTATTTTGTATTATTATTTAATCATGTCTTGTTCTACTTTAGTTTACTTTCTTATTGTATCAAAATATTCATTAAGCCTACTTAACAATAAACGTACAGAGCAAACACAAAAATGCTCTTAAACATTTATTCAAAAGTTTCAATAACATTTAAATGTCGGGTTATTATGAAGATCATGAATACGTTTTTAAAACGTGTAAACTATTTTGCATCGCATTTTCAAAAATGTTTTATGAATATTATTAAAACATTTTTATACATTATATGTTTATATTACATGTATTTATCTATTTTATATTATTTACATTGTATATTACATTTAAACCTTTAAACCAAACGGTGTGTTTGCTTAGGGGTTGTACAATAATTATGTGTAAACGGGGTGGTAAGTTCGCAAAATGATCTGCCAACAAACACTTGCCCCACCCCGTGGCTATGCCTAAAATATATGCCCCTTCTTTGACGTGCCAAAAAACCTTTGCCTCCTCACTTTTTCGTGACAAAAAGCTTCACTCCTTTACAAATGTATTAAGTATTTTGTTAACCCAAATTAAAATCTTTAAATGTTGCATATTTGAACGTGTTCCTAACGTTTTCCTGTGCCAAAAATCTCTTTCCCCCCTTTTGACCTGCCAAAATTTCTCTTGTCCTTTTGACCTGATGATTGTTGCACCACCATATTTCAATGAGCTATTGCTTTTTGGCGGTTCACGAAATGAGATTAAAGACACTAGCAAACTTTTGTTTAAACAAAAACTTAAACTCGCACTGTGACATGTTCAGATAAGTCCACCCCTTGCCAGCTCAAGGTCATTAGTATGATACAGCTGTAAGCTGTTTAAGCCTAAAAATTGTGTTGTACATGATGTCTTGTTTGAAAAACTAATAAATTATCACTTGAAACTTCTGTGTTGACACGCCCTTATTGCTTGTTGGCGAATATCTCGCCAACAAGGTAACGTGTCAAACAGTTGTTTGATTCATTCGACCAGGTTTTTCAAACAAGACATCATGTACAACACAATGTTTAGGCTTAAACAGCTTACAGCTGTATCACACTAATGTATACAGATGCTTTTGAGTCATTTTCAACTTTAATTTCCCTTATTTACAACATTATTCACTTTCACAGCATTTTTAAAGCTTTTTCGGATATAAAATGTATCTATTTATGACAAAATTGGTGGCGCTATTTAGATACTGGAAATTACTCTTGTAGGCTTTTAATAAAAATAATTCCTTTTATTTTTTGATGAAATATGTTTATAAAATTTCTTTGTTGCTTGTTTCACCTATTCCATCTGTTTAAATGGCAGTATTGATTACCTACCCCTTGCAAATTAAGAAATCTGATTTATGATAAATAGCGCCATCTATAGTTTGCATTTTCTAAATAATGAAGCCAATTCTATATACATCGAACAACTATCAAAGTTCCTGCATGTGATTGGTTGTTGTCACAGAGGTCGGTATACACAAGAGTCGCATAAGTTTACATGTTCACGTAACCTCCTTCAACTCATTTGCATAGAACTGGATACCAGAATCGTATTCTGATTCGTCGTGCCTTCTAACCTGTTCTAATTAGCATACTTTTGGATACCTCCATATTTGGTATTACCTAATTAATTATTTATACCTCTATGTTGTTTACATAGTGACGTCATTAGAGCTGGTCACTTCGTCAACATCCGACGAACGAACGTTTGCAGTTTTCTTTTAATTACTGTTATATCGTGAAATACCATATAGCTGAGGTGTTAGTCCAATATGCATAGGAAAATATTTCTTGCGATGACCCATGTTCACATTGGCTAAATAAGCTGTATTTTCGCTGGAAAGGGGCCGGGACGAGTCGGCCATTTTGTTTGCAAAAGGCATGTTCTTCTCCCGCGTTACCCGGAAGTAGCAGCACCAGAACAAATGACGTCATTTCTGGATTTCAGCCGGAACGGTTACGTTCACTGCCGTGCATCAGTATAGGCATCAGCGTATCTAGGTTTTACTAAAGTAAAACATCTTTGGTTGTTGTCCATGTTACCTAGCCTGCGGGATACTTCTGCCCATAAGTTTTCGATATGGTACATATCTGGGCGTAAAGCCGGCCAGTCCAGGTGTTCTCCATTCTCATTTTCGTAGCATTGTCATCTTGGATCACGAAATTGTTCATGAAATCTCTTCTTGCAAACAGAATCATAACTGTATCAAGAACATGTAGGTATTGTGTTACGAGTCGTACTTGACTCAAGGCCAAAATCACCTTTAATTGAAAGCACGTTATTATTGGTACAATATATGACAACAATGCACATACACAATAATCAAATATAATCACTCTTTATCTATTTAGTACTTAGCCAGCATTCTTCTTCTTGGTGATCATAAAGTTCTTGCAATGTTCTGGATGACTGATGTAATATATCCTTATTCACTTGTCCTGCGAAAATCAGCGACGTCCATTGTGCACTTGCATTTATAAATCCTTGCGTATAAAATCCTTATACAAAAATGGTGTTCTCCAAACACGTTTATAACTCCTTGCGCAGTTCTCCTATACTAAACTCCTTGCGCCGTTCTCCAATACTAAACTCCTTGCGCAGTTCTCCAAATCTCTTTACTCCTTGCGCTGCTTTCTCCAAACTTGGTGCTATTTCCACCTTTCACACAATATCTTCAGGAAGCAGGGCTGCGATGCAGTAGTCCCCACTTATATTGACAGTTGCGTTGAATCAAAATACCAGACTTCAGCAAGTCGACAGAAGAATATATATTCCTTTCTTGGAAGAAGTACGTTCTTTGACGTCTTCTAGATCTTCTCCGACAACACTGGCAAATAGTAGTACTTTGACTACATAAAATATTTCTGGTTTGCAATTTCCTTTCTTTGAAGGAATTGGACTGTAAGCATTTTAGCTAGCTAGCCCAGATCAACACTATCAACTGTGTCAATAATTGTGTTTACATTTTCTAATATATCAAGCATGGGAAAACCCCCATTCTATTATGGGCCATTTACTACCTTCACACTATGCTCAATCTGGAAAATTCCCATTAATAACATTAACCTTTCTCATTACATCACTTCCTTAGGGGAATTCCATTACATCACTTTCCCTTTACAACCTCAGGGGATTTCCAAATATTCCAAATTAGATATGATTCAACTTCTTTTGCTCAATTTGAGAGGGGAATTCCCCCAAAATGTCATCACTCATGTAACTTTGTAAACAAAGATAAATCTTCAAATTAAATTACTCAGGGCACATCACAATTGGTCCTTGTTCAAGTGTCCTTCTAGCATGTTGAAGTGTGATTTTAAACTACTGTGAAATGCTCCCCATACTGTGATTCCATCACCACCTCCCTGGACTCTAGGTAGTATACAATTCTCAAGCAGGCTTGACCAACCTGTCTTCGGACCTTAAATCAACCATCTTGTCTGCAAAGGAGGAACCGGGCCTCGTCACTGAAGATATAATACGCCAGTGGCCTACTGTCAAATCCCTGTGTCTCTGTGACCAACGCAAGCGCGCATGCCGATGTCTTTGCGGAAGTATCGGCTTTCTTATTGGTCATCTTGCGCGAAAACCTGCACTAACCATGAACAAAATAGACTGGTTAGTAACCAGTCTATTTTGTTCATAAGTTTCCTTGTAACAAACGCGTTTATGGACCTCATCCATTCTGTTCGTAGCCGAGATGCAGGCTTCCTGCGGCCATTCCGCCAAAGTCTCGGGAGATCGGTCGTCCCTGGCGGTTGTCTTTCGGGGCCGAGCTGACCTTTGTCTAGGTGTAGCAGTTCCGGTCTCTCGACGTATCTTCAAAATTTTAGAAACTGCGCCTTGTGTAATTCCTAAAGCGGCACCAATATCCTTCTCCTTGTAGCCGCGAATACGTAAGTCAATGACACGGGCGTATTATTCTGCGATCAACTCGCACCAGAAATATCGTATACAACAGCCAGATGCAACAAAGTAAAGCAGGTTTCTTCACACGATAATGCAAAGCCAATGTAACCTTATGATTCACATCGCTGAAATAACTGCGAAAAGAATACCCGATGGATCATTGGTCAGGCATAAGAAACCATTGTGCTACATTACGTAATGGGTGATATGGAATGGTACCTAAGACATTGCCAGACACCCGTGATCCATTTCGCATGGTTGACGGGTCATTGCTGGTAAGAAATCTGCACTTGAAAACAGGGCTATGCACAAAAATAAAAATATTCCAAACTTTTGTCATGACTGTATAAAACATAAATCTTACTGTAATTAAAGCACTTCAGGTTGTGGTGTTTTAGTACACCACTGGGCATCACAATCATGCACAAAATAGAAATTCGAGAATTTGAGGGCGTCGCTGTGTAGCAAATCACATATTATGGCTTTAATATTTTTTAGATCTGGAGGAACCATGTTATTAGTGATTCTGGGACAGTTATTAGGGATTCTGGGATTCATCTCAAGTTGAGAGTAACGCCGTGTTGGGTTTTTCTCAGTGGCAGATTCGAATTTCACGTGTCAGGAACGGCTTCAAAACTCAACCGCTGGGTGCCCGCCGGTTTTGCTCGGTTCCGTCCGGTTGGAGCCGGTTTCTATTGTTCTAAACAATGGAACACGGTTCAACCGCTATCAACCGCCGGTCCCTTATGTAATCCCTCGGGCGCATACACACACGAATACTGGCTGTACGCTGGCGACACAACCGCGTAACGTACTGATTAGATTCTACAACTGCAATATCCAACATGGCGTTACTCTCAACTTGAGACGAGAGAGACTACAGTCTTGAGTATTTTGTGTATGATATATATGTATGTCTATATAAAGAGTGAAATCTTTATGAAATGTTTCTGCTGGCTATATACATGTATATCATTACAGAAAAGCAAATCTGATTTGCTGGATAATATATTACCAAAATTGAACACCAAACAAGAGGATAACAGATTTAGTCGCGTTTTGTGACTCTCAGTTTGTACGGTTCTGGATGTAGGACAAGCCCTTCGATTGGTTTCAAGGTAGGCATCGGTGCGTCCTCAGATGTCTTCTCAAATTTGAACTGATGTAGAAGATGGGTAAAGAAGATGAAGAGTTCTTGTCTCGCGAGAGCTTCACCGAGGCAAACCCGGCGTCCTACAACAGAAAGGACAAAGATATATTTTATCATGGAATACAAAATAACTAAATCTGTTATTTAAGAAATGTCACCTTTTTTTGGTCGTATTTTCCTCAAATCAGGTCGTATAGAATAATTGAATTACGAATATGATGATATATTTACGTACACATGTCATAATATGCATAATCCAATTATGGCATTTAAACGCAGCCTAATAAAATGGCGACAAAACTTTCGTAACAGTCAAACTACAATGAGCCCATTTCACAGGTGGAGCGTATTATTACACATAATTTATACTTAATAACTGTCAAACTAATTATCAAAATATACTGGATAGATACTTATGGAGACAAAATAATGTTATTCGTACATTTATGTTAAGTGGTACTAATATACGTTTACATTAACAACTTGGGATCTCTGAGACAAATATGAATCAAACCAGGCAGTGGATTTAACCCCAAGTGCTTTTGATTTCTTACAAAGGATCTCATGGTTGACACTGTCAAAAGCGTTTTGAATGTCTAGCAAGTCCATGCCTGTGTATTTCCCTTCGCCCATTTGATCTCTTATGTAGTCTTGAAACACGTATCAGTGGAATAACCCCCCCCCCCCTCTTTGCCCTATTTTTACCCAGATCTCATTAATTTGGCATCTTGGTGATCCATGGCTAATTAGTCGATACCCAGTTATTATTCCCATGGACCCAACCCAGATGATGTATTTTTCTAACCTATTTCTTCGTAATCCACAAAGTCCCTAGTACACATATTTTGTTGGTCCCAAAACAAAATATTGTCCCAGGGGAGGGGGAAAGGTCATTACATGAGTTCAAATTTCAAACTTTATCAATTGTGTCAAAAAGATTACTAATGTATTCCTCTTGTCATAGGGATTCAGAAAATGTATAGTTTTACCTATCTAGGATGCACTGTTCTTGAGTTATTACCAAAAAGGTCAAAGGTTAAGCGTTGACCTCTAAAGGGTCAATTTTTTTCGCTAGTCCGAATTCTGAAAAAGGCTCGCTAGTCCATTATCGAGTTCTCTAGTCCGAGGGTTCGCTACCTAACCATAACCCTAACCTTAAACCCTAACCATAACCCTAAAACAAACCCTTATTCTATATTTGGACTAGAGAAGCTTCGGATTAGCTAACTTAATTTGGTTTTCGGACTAGCGACCCTTCGGACTAAAGAACCTTCGGACTAGAGAGAAGTCACGACATACGTGGTGCGTAGCACGTACACTGGCCGGTGCGTTTATAAGACGTTGAAAACGTTGTTAAATATTGCTAGTCTCGGTTCCAAACAGGATTGTGCTCATTCGTCACGAAGGAGGACAAGGCGGCTAGAAAAAAGACTATAATATCGCTAATATATGGTTGAAAATTACCGAGTCTCAATAATTCAATACAGCATGCTTTTGATTTTGACCAAAAACCAAGGTTAACTAACATGCTGCTTAAACTTAATTGTCCTTTTGTGCTCCCAAAATATTATAGTTGCTCAAACACATATATTTTGTTAGATTAAGGACTATACTACAACCATATATCATGACACTATTTCAAAATGAGACTTTTTTGTGCTGAAAATTAGGCGCGTTGCATGAGCTTCGACATGTCGTAAAATCAGCATATTTATACGAAACACGTGCGTTTTATACGACGTTAGTGTCCAAAATGTGAAATTGCAATGTCATTTTTTATACGGAAAGTATCACATACATTTCAATGGAAAATCTCTGCGTGTGAACACCGCGTATAAATGAAGTCAATTTCTTAACACATCGCTGTAGCTTTATTATATTTATTTGATTTCCTGCAGATTTTTCCCTCTGGAGTCCTCTGGCGGATGAGTACATCGGTTAGGCCAAAAAATTTACCCCCCTTGTATACACTTTGACCTCGATAACTCATTTTTCCCGAAGGTCCCTTCGTGGTATCCGGTGAAATCTGTAACTATACATACCCTTCTCTTTTACTTAAAGGACCATTCAGTGATTTGCTCATCTGGGCGATCGTAAAATTCATCAAAATTCAGATTTTGGTACCTTTGTCATTGTCATAGATGTGCTAACATATCCTGCTAGTGGTTCAGCCAAAAGCATTGTATTGAACACAAAATAATGCATTTACATGAATCTATAATTTATATGCTGACAGTATACTGGTATATAAATTAGCTACATGTATTTGAATGGGGCTTTAACTTCGTCAAAAGTGCTGTTTTCTTCGGGGGTTTTTTGCCCAATTTTTCAATTCAAAAATACCAAATGACGATTTGAATGAATTATCCGTCACTTTCAAACCGTATAAACAAGTTTAATTTTTTAAACTTTGTACGCTGGTATCACTGAATGGGACTTCAAAGCAACACAATTGAGTACACAACTTAACACTAATACTGAGTTTCAATGATCTGTACCTCTCACGTTTTAAGTGTATAACGTACAGGATGTGAATGCTCGGCCTTTTTGGCTTTAATCTAAAGTTACCTACCTATTCCAAAGGGAATCACTTCGTTCGGTTCATGAAAGTTACCGCCATCATCCAAGAAACGTTCTGGTCTAAAATTTTCTGGATCGCCCCACAACTCAGGACTTTGCATCACTGCGTACAAGTTAGGTATCACCACGCTATTCTTCGGGATGGTATAGCCTCGGAAAGTTGTCTTGGCTGCTGCTACATGAAATGAAGACAACGGTGCCAGTGAAACGATTCGATGAAGCTCCGTGATAAAGGCTTGTGTATAAGGGAGATTCGGTTTATCGGCTAACTTTGGTAACCGGTTACGACCGACTACCGTATCGATTTCGCGATGTATGCGATCCTGCACTTTGGGGTATCGGACAAGGTATTGACTGCCCCATTGAAGTGTATTGGAAGTTGTATCTGTCCCCGCAAAGAAAATAGCTAATATTAGTCCGGCCATATTATCTGGATTTCGGAAAGACTTAGGATCATCTGATTTGTGAAGTCGTATTTCATTCAACCACAAATCGATTACGTCATTCAAGTTTTTTGGGTCAAAGTCTTTGCGATGACTTTCAATCATGCAGTTTATGAATTCATGCAGCTCATCAGTAACTATCAGTAATTCTTGCTTTGCTCTACTTGGGATATTGATTGGGACACATATTTCCAAGGCACCTGCTCCAAACAGTTGAGCTAGACGATTCAAAAGACTAGTAAGCCGATGAATGCGCTCGTCAGTAAATTCAAATCGGGTTCCAAAAACGACTTTAGAGATGATGTTTGATACAACATTATTTAAATGGCAAGTAAGGTCAACAGCTTGGCCTTTAAGGTTGGCTAATTCCTCGACCAGATATGAGCTTTCTTTACTGATGGGCTCCTCAAACCGAGATGTACCGACTCCAAATTGACGGAAGCATGCTAGAGCGAAAATCCGGTATGGTCCCATGTCATCCCATTTGTTAACTACAAACAATTGATAAAACATAGACAGAATAAGAAAAATGTTTATGATTCATAATCTCGTTACCTCTCCCTTTAATGACTGCCACCACACCATGTCAAACAGTCAACACTGTTCTATAGCAGTGGCGAATGATGATAAAAAATAATGATGATGACAATAACGAAGATTGATGATGATGACGATAATGATGAAAACGACGCTGCGTACCATTCAAAGTGATTAAAGGGGCACTCAGAGATTGGTCATTACCAAACAACACTATTCCCCACGCATGTTCTTTTTCTTGCAGTTTCAGAATGTTAGTGTAGTAACTATATAACCCCTACCACGAATAAGCAAAACGCTATGTTTTCTAATAAATAGAGACAAACGAAAAAAAACTCTCTATGCCCGGGCACCAGTTTCAGTCTAGATTCGCGTTATATTTATGGGATACGGTGCAACCAATTTCAGACTTCAGCTGACAATTTCAGGGTTGCAATTCGCGATGTTTTTGAAGATTTCCCCCTCGACTTTTTGACAATGTCCTGTCCCATGGAAAACAATGATTGAGAAAAATAAAATTCAGCCACTTTTTCATCATTGGCTCTTGCAACTAAACTGGTAGTTTCCTAATGGTTAAGAGAGATTGGGCGAAATTTTGGATATTTGAGCCGCGTTTTGGTCTGAATCTATTTGGCAACCCTAGACAGATTGAGCTGTTTACTTGCTGTTTTTCAGCTAGCCGCATACCATGCATACGACGCGATAAAGACGATAATGCGTAGAATACGCATTTACTTTGGTTTTTACTGTGGTATAGGCTACACGATTAGTAAACCAGAGTTCGTAGTATCTGATCCAATAAATGCACTTACTGTGTACGTTTCAACAACCACTGTTGTCTTTGTCAACACTTGATGAGGAGTGACTGCAATCTACTGACAACCAACGCTAGAGGGATTTCCAGCGTGATTTTTTTGGTTGCCAGTTGGTTTTCCTTTTGGGTATTTTTTAGATCCCTGTTGCAGGAACTCATCAAAAATGTGAGTAAACTGGTACTGCCCCTCGTCCATGTTCATAGTTGTACGCCCCCTCTTTCTAATTTCCACAGCTTCTTTGATCCATCGCTTATATCTATCTTGCTCTGTGCCAATGACCTCAGCTTCCCCCCACCCAATTACATGGTTCTTATCAACAACATGGTCTGTTATGGCCGACTTGTGCGTAGTAGTTAAGGACTCTTTCCTCCCTGCTCTAGTGACCACGGTGCTGCTGACTTTTTCCACTTCACTTTTGTGCTCTTCTAACCGCGTGCCGAATTTTCTACCTGTTTCTCCAATGTACGATAGGTTACAGTTTCTACAGGGGATTTTGTACACTGCCTGAGTGGTGTTGTGCAAGTCACGCTTATCTTTTGGATGGACAAGTTGTTTTCGAAGAGTATTGTGCGGTCTCATGGCTGTGGAGATGTTATAGTTCTTCATTACTCCCTTGACATATGGTAGAACAACCATACCTTTACTCTTGCTGTTTTCATCGGTCTTTTTTGTCACTTTCTTTGGTTTAACACTTTGCATTTGATCTTTTACCTTTTTAAATGTCTAATTAGGGTAACCACACGTTTGGAGGGCTTTCTGGACTTTCTTTTCTTCTTCCTCTTTATCCGCCTCTTCTGTCACTATGGTGTCTTTTCTGTGGTACAAAGATCGTATGACCCCTAGTTTTTGATGCAGAGAGTGGTGAGACTGGTAATTCAAATAGTGTTGACAAAGACAACAGTGGTTGTTGAAACGTACACAGTAAGTGCATTTATTGGATCAGATACTACGAACTCTGGTTTACTAGTTTACTCTACCGATCCTGATGAATTTGTTCAATCAGGCTATACGATTGTTTATTTACCTTCATTGACATTCTCGACCGAGTCATATGCGTACTTTTATCGACATGTCGATAACTTTTTTCCGACATGCCAACAAGAAAAATATTTCAATGATAGCACAAGGGGGCACACCTTCTCAAAATGACCCTAACAATCACAAACAATTTTACAAATTAGACATTCTTTTTTGCTTGGTTCGTTGGTTTTGAATGGGTCAAAATCAATTTGCATTTTGCCTAAAGATGGCCAATTTCACATGCATAGAGCAAAAAACAACCCCAAATCTCATAAAGCAGCAGGGTTTTTACTCTCTGGTCTTAGCACATTACTTTTTCCTATGTTATGAGGGTTTTTTTTTAAAACTGTCAGGTGAAATAATGTCAGAAAACTGAAAATGCAAAAATAGTGATAACGTACATTTACTGATTTGGTGGAGAAAAAAAAGCATGCCTTGTTGTTCTACATTTTTTTCTTAGAAAATGTAATGTCCCAAAGTGTGTGTAACAAATTCAGTTAGAAAAATTGTGCATAGGCCTATGCACTGCTTTATTGAATTTTAGCAGTCAAAATAAAGTTAATTGTGCACATGGTAGTATTCAATTTTTTATTGCATTAGAGTATTTCTGAGTTTTCAAATAAATTAATTGGGAAACTTAGTGCAATATTTTATAATTTCATATCAGCACTTGAACATTTATAAGGGGCTTGCAAAGTAATCTGTAAAGTGTCAGGTACATGTCATGATGTCAGTAAGCTTTTATGTATAAAAAACTGTATATATTTCACGTAAGGGTCATTCCATCTCAACAAAACCAATGGGTTGGCTGATCACCCTCTCAGATTTTGTTTTAAATCACACATATCAACTGAATGCCTTATGGGTCAACTGAACACATTTCAAACGGTAGGTCTCAACTCCTTGTCGTTTTTGAGTTTTGGCTCGTTAAAATTTGGCATTTTTTCGTATCAATTTGTAAGCGCTCTTTAGCAAAGTCAACTTTTTGCACAAGATTTACAATTTAAAGAGAATTAGCCATTGCTCAATGATATGAGTATATGGACAATATAAGTGTGCTCTTTTTTTAATCACATGAAATTTGAAAAATATTGTAAGGAACACTATGTTTTGACTTTTAAAACCTACATCTTGGTCAAAATTTGTGCTTGAATAGGCCGTTTTTGACAGATTTTCCACATTGCTGTAAACATTGAATTGCATCATCTGCTGACGAATGAAAAAAAGTGTTTTTAGCGGGAAGTGTTAGCTTTCGTTTGATATAAAAACTTTTCTGATTGGATGAAGGGAACATTTTGAGTTTTGACAAAAAACAATCAGGTGGTAACTGTGCGTAGATGCATTTATAAGCGTATAATTTTGTAGCCAAACTTTTTCATATGGACGCGATTTTCCCACTTCCCATTAAAAAATACACAGAAGTCGAAATCAAATTTTTACCATGTGGGAAGTCCACCACCACAACCAAGTTCACACAAGTTCAAAATGCATGTATAAACTTACCAGACACCAGAAGCTATCTTCATGGTTAGATTAAATTGATGAACTTTGCATTGTATTAGAACATTTAATGTCAATTATTACACTCTTATTTCGCCAATTAAAAAAGTCTTAAACAATCTTAATCAATCTTAAACTCGTGTTAGTTACGTGGTCCTCTCGTCGAAATATTGGTTAAGGGCCCTTAATTTTCTTGTTGTTTAAGGCTCAAATCAATAGTTGGTTAAAACTTTTAACCAATAAATGCATATAGCACTTTAACCAGCTTCAAGTTTAAGTGCTTAACCAACTAGGTTGTTTAAGGTCTTTTAATCAATATTTGCTTAATAACTCCAAACAGATAATGATTTATATGTTCTATTTTATCTAAGGATTGTTTAAGAAATACAACTGCTTAATCAATGGTTGTATTGGATTTAATTATGATTGGGACTTTCTTTCTTTCTTTTTTAAATTTTATACTGAAACATAATTCATGATAGATTTGAAGTCATCAGATCTTGGTCAACTGTGAGATTCGTTCAAAAATACAATTTCATGCATAAAGTTTTTTTTTTTATCAGTTCAACCCGCTATGTATCCGGGCAATGTATCCGAGTTAAAAATTAAAATCTAGTAAGCCTTTCTCTCTCGCATGCATTACGATACAATGCTAAAATACAATACATCAACGCTAATAAATTCACACACTCGATACGGTATCCAGCATACCGATACTTCAATGCATCTCGTCTACATTGTAAGCTATTGTGCGTATGCCCAAAACTGAACATCGCGGTACACACATTGGTGATATACATGTACCGTGCACGTAGAACAGTACAGTACAGTATCGCTAGAATGTCAATCCCAATGACGTTGTTAAATCTAGCAAATGAACGCATCAATATCCATCCTTTATGTCTCAATGATGTCTATGCATAACTTATCAAACGAATCTCGAGTTTGGTGCAACCTGATTGACTCAAACCTACCTATTTGAACGAAGTTTCAGGATACCATAAGCAGCACGACCAGCATTCACTCGTGGCCGCCATTTGCTTTTGTCATTTTAAACAATAATTGGTTAAAATTCCGTGGCGCGAGATGTATCGTTAAACAGGTAAAGTACAATTCCACTAAACATTACACAGTTTAACGCCTTTTAACGTAACAAAAAATAACCACCTTTATACGCTCGAGTTTAACAGTCTTTTAACATACGTTAAACTTTGCAGATTAAGCGCAAAATCACGCCTTTGAACATTAATTGTTTAAAAATCTTAAACTTTTCTTCATATACTTGGCGACTGTTAACTGCCGGAACAAGAGTGTATGTATTTCAATGATATCTTCAAACAGTCATTTAACCATAGAGATAAGATAACTTGACAACACTAAGTTCATTTTTTGTCAGAGGGGCACGTTTTTCTTTCATTTTTTTCAGGAGCTGCCTGCGCTACTGCCGAAATGGCCAGTGGTGTATTTTGCTATTTTGATGGGCCAGTTTGCGTGATCGCGAAACGCAAAATTTGGCAATTTTACCCTATTTGGGCCTAAAACACGGTGCTTTTCCATGTGTTAAAAAAAGTTGCATGCAAGTGGCAATTATTCCTTTATTTTTTCTTCTTTCTTCTATTTGGATTTTTAGGGGGATGTCCCCATGGAAAAAAATAGGGGGGAGGCGTGTACCCCGGTTCTCCAAGCTTCCTCTGCCTATAATTGTACTGCAACATGATTTAGTTGTATCCGTGATAATATATTAATAATCTGTACCACATGAAACATTATTGTAAAAATTATCAACACTAAAGAAGATATTGCAGCTTTTTAGTGATTTAAAGAGCAGACCAGAAGGAACTGACATAAACCTCAAAATTAAATTATAGAATTTTTAACACTTCATAATTATACATCTCTGACTATTATCAAAATTATCTGACTTATCAAAATACATAAAGCACCTGATCAAGTGTACTTTTGTTTGGTTTTATTGGATCATTTGCGTGCGCAGCGCGCGAAAAAATGTTTACACTCCCCTCCACGTGCCAAAAAACCCCCTGTTCATACACCCAAAACTTTTTACGCCCCACCCCCTATTCAGAACTCCTAAAATTTTATGACCCCCCCTACATATTTTCCAGCCCCTCCCCCATCAGAGTATTTCTGGACACTCCCTTACATATAATGACATACGAAATAATGGTCATTATGGCTTAGGATGGTTGCACTGGTAATCAATTTGATAATTACATTAATGTCCACTACTTACTAGATCTGCTGAAGATCTTGGCTTGCATTTCATTTTCGCCCCTATCACTCAGTTTTGTATCTTTCAAAGCCTCACGTATTGCTTGGTATTCATTCAGAACTACGATAGGCATCCCAAGTGCTGTGAACGAAAATACTTGTCCGTGTTTGTTACCAAGCTTTAACAAAAACTTGTAGAGTGGTTCGCCTTTGTAGAGCGCGTAAGCGATGTTGGGAGCAAAGCCAATGTAAGGAATTGGAGTCCATGGTCCTGGCGGTAAGTTGCTCTTTTTGGAAAGAAAGAAGAACACAGTAACTAGTATAACACACAGAAGTAAAATGTTAGTGAAGGATGATCCGGAAATCATTGATAGAAAAACTGAACTTGACGCCATTTTGGATTCGAACAGTCTGGCGATACAAATATGAAACCAGCCATGCAAAAAAATTGAATACAATGTAATTGGTGTCAAAGTGCTTCCAACATAATCATGATGACGTGGCACACAGTGTATTTAACCTATGCTCTAAGGGACTGTACAATAATTATGATCCTATGGGGGATCAAATTTCCAATTGACCCGCAAAAAATAGCTTTTTGCCAACCCCCCTCTATCGCACATGTCAAATTTTTTAATCCAATTTACAAACCTTAAATGGTCTAGTTATGTGTTGCGAGCGCAGCGCGCAGGACAATTTGCATATTTTTAAAAGTGTTTAATTCCGTTCTTATTTCGTAAGCCTTTTCTGAGCATTTTATTTTTTAAAAAAACCATGAATGTGTGCCAAAATTTGCTTGCCCCTCCCTCTCGGCTTGCCAAAAATTGCTTGCCCCCCCCCCTTTTTTTTTTTTGATCGCCAAAATTTCTTGCCATCTCCCACCAGGGCTCATAATTATTACACAGCCCCTAAAGGGTGTTCGGAAATACTTTTCTGGGGGGGCTGGAAAATAGTTTTTCATGTCAATTTTTTTAACCCCCCTCTCGTGAACCCAAAACTTTGCTCACCCCTCATATTATGTCCAAACTATTTTGACCCTCTTTCATATAAAATATGTGTAATTGTGGAAATGTTTTATCATTTTGTAAAGTAGCTCATAAGTGTGTTTATGCAAAATAAACCACAATCCATTTATGATTGGAATCAGTGGCGACAGAAGCATTAATATGATGGGGCGAGTTCCGGGGGATGAGTATAGTTTGTTCTGGTTTTACTGGGAATTTTTGTTGCAGGCTATTTTGTATTTTTTGCTTCATGACTAATGTTGCTAAAACTTGTAATCCCCCTATTCAGAACTCCTACAAATTTTATGACCCCTACCTATTTTCAAGCCCCCCCAACCCACCAAAGTATTTCTGAACACTCCCTAACCAAGGCACTGGGTCATGAGTATGTGGTAGAGCACTAGATTTGCTATTTTATCCATACCCTGCTTATCCATTGAGTCAAAACAGTCAAAACATGTGGCAAATCACTCAATGCACACATTTTCTCCCAGAAATAGGTCCTGAGGGCACATTAAAGTCATAATGTACGATCTTATAATATGAAGTTGGTTAATCTTTTTCAAACCTGATTTTTTGGCATATTTGTAATGTTTACACATGTCACAACTTGCACCTAAAATGGAATCAGCCAAATCTGTTGTGTTTGTAGGTAAACAGAGCAAAGTTCGACATACAGTCATAATTTCAAGAATTATGACTTTATGTCCTCCCATAGCACTGCGTGTTAAACGGCCAAAATAACAAGCAGCGTTTCCTTCACTTTACCTCGTTATTTCAGCTCAAAATGGACAGAAACCATTCCCGATAATTATTACTAGTATTATTTCAGCATTTTGAGTATATAATGACAAATTTTAAATTTGAAGGGAATCGTACATTAAGCCTTTAAGCGCGCGGGAGAAAACAACTTTTCAAACACAAAAATGTTCTTAAAATGTTTTAATCAAAAGTTTCAACAACATTTAAATGTCGGGTTATTATGAAGATCATGAAAACGGTTTTAAACCAAGATTTTTCCAAGCACAGCAAGTCTAGCCGCTACGTAGTCTGTGTTTATACTACAGGTTGAGTGCATAGCATCATAAGAGCTATGTGAGATCTAGTGGAAAATAGACATCTGTGATTGGTTTTTATCAAAATCTCAAGATAATACGCCTAACCTTAGACGTCTAAGATGCAATCTTAGACGTCTAAGAATTTCGCGGTAAACTTAAATTAACGAATGACAGGACCAGAAATCCCAAACAACCAATCATCTTATAGGCGTATTCAATTATTGACCAATGAAACCTTAGACGCCTAAGATTTTCGATCAAAACGTACGACGGATGCTGTAGAGATGCTCTCACTGGCGTCTGTTGTTGTTGGTCAGACCATGTAGATGATGTTGCCGGCTGTGTTGGCGGTCGTGTTATTTGGTCTACTACCTGATACAAAACGGGCGGCGATTAGCCATAATTCTGCCGGATTATAATGGCACTTCCCTGATAATATTGAATAAAATATTCGAAACTAAGGCCTATATATAAACTGAACTGATTATCCCGCTGTACAGTATGATCAATCACTGCGCATGGTATGTGTTATATGAGCTGCTAGTAGTCTTCCAAGGTGCTTTGTGAGCTAGGCGAGCTATATCACATTGGTGATACCGTCCATCACTAAAATATCGATCTTAGACGTGTAAGAAATCTTAGGCGTGTAAAATCTTAGACGTCTAAGATTTCATTGGTTAATAATTGAATACACTTAAGATGATTGGCCGTTTGGGATTTCTGGTCCTGTGATACATTGATTTAAGTCTACCGCAAAATTCTTAGACGTCTAAGAATGCATCTTAGACGTCTAAGGTTAGGCGTATTAACCATGTTAACTATTATCTTAGGCGTATTTTGAAGGCATTGGTCCAAGAGATAGCAGGAATTTCTTTGACAAAAATGACCAGGTGTCTTGTTATGAAAGTTGGATAGAACATCCCATGGGACATCTGAAAAGTGAAGTCTTGAGTGTCGTGAGCGGTGGAGCGTGACATCAGAGGTCAATGACCTCAAATTGTACACGTTTTCCTGTATAATTCGTTTTATGCATGCCATTTATTAACAAAAGCCTCGATTTTCACATTTATGGTGTCTAATGAAAGATATTAAAATAAAACATAACCAATATCAATGAGATTTAACAATGTTTCGACCCTAATTTTGAGCCAAAAATGTCAAAATTTAGCATTTTTACCCATATTTCGCAAATTGACCTGACATAAAACTTATAATTTCCTGAAAAGTGTGGGTCTATTACTAAAACATTCTTACTCAAAAACTGACCCATTATGTTCACAAAAAATGACCAAAAACAATGTGTGTAAGTAAAGTCGTTTTTGGGCAAGGACATTTAAGTGCAATGACCTCTTAAATTTCCCATGTAAGAGGTTTCTGCACATATAGACTGTGGGTAATGCCAACCCCTCCCCTAGGAGGATTTTTGGAATCAGGTATTTTGGGACCCAAAATCGTAATTTTTCTCCAACTCATTTACTCCGATGAAGGCATCAGATGAATCAACTAATCAATAATTGCTTATACTTCTTGCGATCATATTGGATTCAATGAGGTGTCATGGTGTACAGGATTAGATTGCGCATCTATATTATATTAAAAATATCCAAATATGGTTCAATGTTAAGATTAGGACTTTATTCCGAGTGTAATGATGCTTTTTGCATGTGCTGCACGATTTAGGGACAGAAAAATTTGCTCCGTTTACGAACAAAGCACTCAAACAAAGCACTGAAGCACAGCAAATGTCGCCCTCATCGGATTCGGAGCGTATGACAACCATCACTTCGAACAAGAGAAGATATCGCTAGTATCCAAGATCCTTTGCGGTTGCCGCGGTCGACTTGCTAAAACCATGCTAAAACCACGTGATATCACGTGATACGTTGTTATCGGGTATCGATTGATCAGTTGCCTCTCTCAGTTGTTTACCTTGTGTTTACTATGCAATGACCGTGGACCGAACGAGAGATCGCAATTAGAAAACATCATGCTCAAGAACCATGAAATGTTTTCATTATTCAGTAGAAAACGACATACCAATAAATATTCCAGGGTATGTCAAGTCCAACTGTTGCACAATAATGCAAAATGGTCATCTGAAATTTGGATTTCGTCAGCGAACCTGTCGAATTCCACTACCGTAGCGCGTAGCATACATACATTCATATCAAAGGAAAGTTCCACAGAAGTCTCATTTGCATAATTTCACGATATTCGGGCACAATTTCAAGATATTTATGGACATTTGCATAATTTCACGATATTCGGGCATGTATGCAGTGCATAATTTCACGATATTCGGGCACACAGAACCCTTCTCAGTCGGGCACGACGTATCACATGCAATCATCATTCATATCTCACTCAGTCAGAATGCTGACTATAATTAGGGACCTACTTGAAAAATCCCAATTGTAAATCTAAATGGTTATTTATGCACATGTAAACAAATGAACAATCTTTGACTTTTGGATATGGTATCAAAACACATGAATCCACGCCACGGCCAATTGTCTTTATATCCCTGGTCCCATCAACTCTATTTTTTGAGGTGTGGTATTAATGCGGCTGTCAATTGCAATCCCGCTCCCTAGAAATAATAGGTGTCCACCGCTCAGTCCGACACGCCGCTAGTCCGACAACACAAATTCCCTATACTTAGAGGTGCGTCAGTCCGAAATTGAAAAGCACGGCGCTAGTCCGAAAAAAAGCATGCATTAGTCCGAAAATAAAAACCACTGCAACAGTCCGACACGCTGCTAGTCCAAATCTGAAAGCAGTTTTCTGTCTGACACACCGTTAGTCCAAATCCGAAATACACTGCGCTAGTCCAAATTTGGAAAACACTGCTTCAGTCCGACACTGCGGTAGTCCGAAACTGAAAACCATGGTGCTAGTCCGAAACTGAAAACTACAGCGCTAGTCCGAATCTGAAAAACACTGCACTAGTCCGAATCTGAAAAACACTGCACTAGTCCCGAATATCAAATTGGGACTAGCGCAGTGTTTTTCAAATTGGGACTAGCGCAATGGTTTTCAGTTTCGGACTAGCGCAGTGTTTTTTAGATTCAGACTAGCGCAGTGTCGGACTGAAGGAGTGTTTTCCAGATTCGGACTAGCGCAGTGGTTTTCATTTTCGGACTAGCGGCGTGTCGGACTGGCAGAGTGTATTTTAGATTTGGACTAGCGGCGTGTCGGACTGGTGCAGTGCATTTCAGATTCGGATTAGGGGCGTGTCGGACTAGCAGCGTGTCGGACTAACGCCCTGTACCCGTTTAATAGTACCTGGGCCAAGTGATGTAACACAGTCACAGGGCTGTCAACTTGTTAGAATTACGGGGACACGGTCACCCAGTCAGTCCGAAACACCGTCAATCCGAACCCCTGTCAACCCAAAACCTCAAAAAGACGTCTTATTTTTAAAAATGCGACTTAATTTAAAAAGACTTCTTATTTCTAAAAAGGCGACTTAATTTAAAAAGACGTCTTATTTTTTTAAAAGGCGTATTTTTTACAAAAATCTCCCGTTCTAAAAATAAGTAGTCTTTTAAAATAAAGTCACCTTTTTGTCTGAAATGGCGACTTTAAAAAAAAGAAAGCCCCTCTGAAAAAGTTTAAGCAACGCTACAAAATAAGATCTTACTTCGAACCATCGCATCCGCGTAAACGTTGTTGATGTACGATGCCTGGACTCGCTGCCTCCACCATTCCAAATATTTTAACCTGCTACGACACGTTTCAGAACAGATTTTGGGTTACGATACGTTTCAGATTTACACAATTTGGATAGTGCTCTACTTTAGTAGGCCTACATGTACTGATGTAGTACTATGAACTAGAAGAGGTACATTGTACATAGGCCTATCGTATAATACAAGTAGGCCTATAGCGAGGTATCAGGTATGTGCATGTATCACCTTTATGCCCTATATGTATGTTTTATTATCATGATTTAGGTGTGTGTTTACGTGCCTCACTATTAGTCCGGCTCAAATAATTGAAAGTCTTTAAAACACGTAGGCATATGTGCCTCCTGGTCATACAGCTCCAAAACTTTTTTTTCCATTTGTAGCTTAATATGACTTTAAAGAATAGGGCACTTTATTTGTTACTGATTTAGAGGTAAGTAATAATTTTCTTAATTTTAGGTAATTTTTGAATAAAATAATATTTGAATAAAACACTTTTGCAGGTAGGCCTATGCCGAAATGAAAAAGTTTGAACTTCACTTGAACCACAGATATTGGGACACAGTTCAGTTGAATAAAAAAAAAAGATAACTGTTAACTAGCAAGCGTTACCATGGTTACCAAGTATTGGTTGCCAGGCATAGAGTCCGGCAATGTACTGGGAGCTAGGAGAAGGTTCAGAGATCACATCTTTTTCAACTACACCAAGTATACCAGTACCACTGTCAGGACAATATTATTACCTAGCTGGGGGGTTTACACCCCCCAGCTAGGTATTGTAATCGTTCGGGTTCTTCCGCTGGCAACAAACCACTGTAATCTTCCCGTTTTCTTCCGCTGGCAACAAAGTGAAAATGCACATTTTTTTTTTGTTACCCTTTGAGTATGAAACCCTGACTTGATGCTATGTAAGAATTATTTGACTAGTGAAGATATGGTTTGGTCTTTTTGAATCATTGTTTTTCTAAAGGAATGAATGTGTTTGTTAGTTTGTTACTGTAATTTGTTATTTAACCTAAGGCACTTAATTAGTGGAAAAGGTAATTAATGACCTGTTGTTTCTGCAAGCCCAGGGAATATATGTGTGGGAGGATTGATGGCTAATATGATTTTGGATGTAGTTAGTTGGAATTGAAAGGTTGTTGCAGAAAACTTGGATAATAGTGACAGTAGTTTGTGTAGGAAGCAATAGTTGAAATAATGGCATATGGGCACATGAACAAAGTGAATAACTTTAGGTGATTGCAAAGCCAAAGGTTTTCTTTAAGGTTGAATGTCAATGCAGTGGAAATAAGCAGTAATGGCATATTTATATAGGTTTTTTAATAGAAATTTGATTTTTGATATGAACCATGCAGGTGTGTTAAAGGCACTCCTTAACAGTAATTGTAGTATAAATTTATGGGTTTAATATTATGTTTACTATTAAAAGTACTAGTATTAGGCTCTGGCTTATCTTTTGATTTTGATTTTGCACCCGTATTTTACAGACTTTGGTGGTATGTTTGGAAACAGGGGATTAATGAGCCAGGCTTTAAAATGTTTAGCATTTATTTCTGTATGGTTATATGTCCGACCTCTTTCTTTGTATTAATGAAAGTGTTCTCTGGCCTCTTTCTTTGTAATGAATGTGTTTTTGGCTTGATTAGTAATTCCAATGTTAGTACCGGTATATGAAACTATCAGATGTGTTTCCTTTGCAGTAGGAACTTTAATTCTTTCAGTGCCATTATCATGGCAGTTAATATCAAACTCTAGCTAGCATTTGTTTACAGGCTCTATGTTTTGCTTAAGTAAATGATTGTTGGGGATTTTCTTGTCTTCTGATGTTAGGGTTTTTTGTTTTATACTTATATCTTAGAGTATGTATCTTATTTTGTTTGATTAAAAACATCTTGCATTAATATATATTTGAATCCAAGTTCCTAATTTGTGTGGTTTAAAACATTAACAATTGGTGTTCTTGTATTTTACAGGGAAATTAAACATGGTTTAAGATTATGCGCAACACAAAAATAGCTTGCAAATGGAATAGACCTACATGAATGCGGGATATGAATTCATTTGTTTTCCCTACCTTTTTTTTTGTTTATGAAGTTGGGGAAAATAGTATAAAAGCCTTTAAAAGTCTAGTAATTGGTAACTGTAAAAGAAGTGCAGGTACCCTTCATGATACCACTGGGTATTATACTGTGCGTGCGCGGCAGCACTATTGTGGTGCCACATTACATTTGATGTAGTATATATGTCATGGACTGTAACATTTGAGCTGTTTTAGGGTCAATTGGTCATGGTATACAAGTAATATTGTAAATAATTTTATTGCACAACCTTATGCCCTACAACAAGTTAAAACTGCATTTCTAAAAGGTTTCAGTGTTAGATGAATTGGTTAGTGCATCGTGGTATGATAAAATTCCTTCTATAATCTGTGGATAAATGTTTATAATCTGTGAGTTAATGGTACCAGTACATTTTATTGTTATCATGGTTATCACCCATTTGCTGTTTTCTGTAATCATGGTGATCTTGAATGAGAAATACTAGCTAGTACTAACAAGGTAAGACTGATCATAGTTTAATTAATTTAATTCTATAGTGATAGTTACAGGACTATTCATGGGTATTGGAATAATTCTGGTAGACCCTGCGCACAAGTATAACCCTAACCCTAAGCAACCCCAATTATAACCCTAGCCCTAATCCTCACCGTTTATAAACCTAACCCTAATCCTAACCCTAATTTAAATTTAAATTATAAGGGCTGTCATTTTCTTTGGAAGGGGGGTCATGAATATACTGGGGAGTGGGGGTCATAGAATTTTAGACCAATTATAGGGGTTATAATTTTTCAACACCCAAAATAGGGGGTATAGAATTATTAAGGGCTGGTGACGCAACCTTTTCGCGCGCTGTGCATGTATTCTTGCACACAATCTTTCATTATATAATGCAGATATTTTGCGCATATAGCGCGCCTTCCTTACACACACAATTAAATTTTAACGCACTCCACACACTTTCTTTGCTCTAAAGTTTTGATGCGCTCCTCGCCTTTGTTCCGTCAATTTGTCTTGAGTCTGTGTAGGTGGAAGTGGGGGGGGTCATAAAAATTTTCGACCCAACATAGGGGGGGGGGGGTCTAAAAAAAGATTGTGCCCGCAATAGGAGGGTCATAAAAAATTTTACTCCGGTCACCGACCCCCCCCACCCGACGAAGAAAATGACATCCCCCTAACCAAACCCTAAAACACAGGGTGCACAGGGTAAACCAGAATTATACCTGGGTAATAATAATAATTCCTATTCATGTTTTAGTCCAAGACACAATCCCAGCAAACACAAAATGTTTTCGACATCATTCGCAAAAGGTTATAAAAGGTTGTCAGAAAACGTTTAAATGTCGGGTTATATAAAGGGTATATAAAAGGTTATAAAACGTTTTCATAACCTTAAAAAACATTTTATGATATTCTACTGTTCAGCAAACAAAAATGTTTTACAAAAAACATTTAAATGTCGGGTTATATAAAGGGTATAAAAACATTTTAATAACATTCCAAAAACATTCTTGAAAACTTGATACAAACATTCTAAACAGAATGTTATTTTGGGGTTGAAAAAATATTTTGCGAAAAATGTTTGCCCAAAATATTTTCAAAAACGTTTTAAAAACATTTTCATGACCTTTATATAACCGACATTTTAATGTTATTGAAAGGTTTTGAAAAAACATTTGAAGAACATTTTGTGTTTCCTGGGTTCAAATATTTTAACATAATGTTATTTTAGTATTGACACAATATTTGGCAAAATGTTTGCAAAAATAGTTTACAATAACATTTTTTGAAAACATTTAAAAATATTGTTGTAGTGTGTTTTCATACAAAACGTTTTAAAACGTTATCATGACCTTTATATAACCCGACATTTTAATGTTATTAAAACGTTTTTACCTAAACCAAAAGCCAAAATATAACTTATTTAAAACGTTTACGTTTTTGTGTTTGCTGGGATGTTTATCATCACCGTTCAACATCTTTATTAACCACTCCCGTTTACTAACTGCTCCTGTTTACTCTACTAGCTCCCGCTAGTTTTGAATAAAATAAACACACTATCTGTGGTCATCTTGTGACTCCCTACATTTTGGTCATCAAAAGTATTATGCCCCCCCGTATTTTTCTTTCCGAAAATTTATGACCCCCTGTATATTTGGGATCCTCCTTCCAAAGAAAATAATAGCCCCCTAAGGGGTATTTATGGGGCTCAAACTCAGTGACAACAAACCTCACAACCAGGGGACATTTTGCAGGGGTCATGTCAAATCTTAGAATTGCTGCATTTTCTGGCAATATGTAGGGGTACGGAGCTCAAACTCAGTGACAATAAACTTGATGAGAAGAGTAACATTTTGGAATATTTTGCATGGATCAGGTCAAAGGTCAGCTGGGGTCAAATCTTCGAATTTCAATATCTGGACATCTGTAAGGGTACGGGGCTCAATCTCGGCGACAACCTCATGACCAGGGGAACATGTTGGAACATTTTGCAGGGGGCAGGTCAAAGGTCAGCTGGGGTCAAAACGTCGAATTTCAATATCTGGACATCTGTGAGGGGTACGGGGCTCAATCTCGGTGACAACCTCATGACCTGGGGAACATATTGGAACATTTTGCACGGGTCAGCTCAAAAGACATCATTCTGGGGCCAAATCTTAGAATTGCGTTATCTGGACATCTGTAAGAGGTACAGGGCTCAAACTCGGTGACAACTCATGACCAGGGGTGAATTATGGAACATCTTGCAGGTGTCTGGTCAAAGGTCATCTGGGTCAAATCTTAGAATTGCATTTTCTGGACATCTGAGGGGAGTACAGGACTCAAAACTCGGTGACAACAAACCTCATCACAGGGGAACATTTTTGGAACATTTTGCAGGGGTCAGATACCTCCACAACACCAACATGCCCCAGCTAGGTTTGTGGTCTATGACCACCATTTGCCTCTAGTTTGTATTTATGCTCGTCATGTTTTCTGCCCGGGGTTCTCTGTCATCTTTAACAAAACTATCAGGACAAATGATTTGTGTATTTGCTCATGTTCTCCGTCATCTTTTAAATGACACACTGACAACTTCGTGAGATATATAAAAAAGAAAAGAAAAGAAAAAGAAAGACCTTATCTTGTCAAGCATGATACGAGGAACACAAAAAAAATATAATGGAGCATACCCCCACTACAAAATTAATTATTTAATCATTTAATTAAAAAATAAAATAAAGAAAAAACACAAGGGGCGAAATAAATAAAAAGTAAGAACTTATCTTGTCAAGCATGATACGAGGAACATGAAAAAAATATAATGGAGCGTACCCCCACTACAAAATTAATTAATTAATCATTTAATTAAAAAAGAAAATAAAGAAAAACACAAGGGGCGAAATAAATGAAAAGCAAGACCTTATCTTGTCAAGCATGATACGAGGAACATAAAAAAAAATAAGGGAGCATTACCTCCCACTATAAAATTAATTACATATTCAATTAAGAATAAAATAAAGAAAAACATAAGGGGTGAAGTAAATAAAAAGAAAGAATCATTTAATTAAAAAATAAAATAAAGAAAAAACACAAGGGGCGAAATAAATAAAAAGCAAGACCATATCTTGTCAAGCATGATACGAGGAACATAAAAAAATATAATGGAGCATACCCCCACTACAAAATTGATTAATCATTTAAATAAACAATAAAATAAAAGAAAAACATAAGGGGCGAAATATATAAAAAGCAAGACCTTATCTTGTCAAACATGATACGAGGAACATGAAAAAAAATATAAGGGAGTATTTCCCCCACTACAAAATTAATGAATTATTTAATTAAGAATAATAAAATAAAGAAAAACATAAGGGGCGAAATAGATTTTTTTTTAAACAAGACATTATCTTGTCAAGCATGATACGAGGAACATGAAAAATCAATATAAGGGAGCATACTCCAATAACTTTCTCCCCCCCCCCCACCTTTGAAATTCACTTTTCTCCCCAATGCCCATTCCGAAAAAAAATTCCAGGCCACTGCATTAGTTACTAAACAAGTAAGGCTAATACTCCGTTAAAACTATTATTATTTTCTGGGCAACATTGTTGTCATGCATACACAGTGGTTGTCATATTTTGAGGAGTAAGTTGGCAAGTAGGCCTAAACAAAGCGATTAAAGATAATGGAGAAAGTCGTTGATATTGCTGAGATTTTGGAAGTAAATAATAAGATATTTCACTAATAGAGCGTATTCTAACGTGGAGCACCTTGTCACAACCCTTTTATGTATACAGTTTAAGTTAATGGTTTTAACCCTGGAACTATAAAAATCTTTGATCATCCTGGTAAATAAATAAATTAAATAATTAAGTCATTAAATACATTAATTAATTAATTAATTAATTAATTAATTAATTAATTAATTAATTAATAATTATCAATCAATTTTCATTCATTCTGAAGTGTCACATAGTGATAACTGAATGTATTATTTTGGATACCATTAGTATCATCAGTATAGCAGAAGTATAGTAGACCTACCATAATTAGATTTCACAATAGAGTCAAAGTTATTTAATTTCTTTTATGTCTTATGTGTGATGCGATCAAGCAAAATATATATAGATATAGCCAAACAAAGGAAATATTTCCTTTTGTTTCCATTTGTTTTGAAAGCTCTTTAATCGCTCATATCTTTGGAACTGGTTGTTCAATTTGGGGTTTTCTGCACAATCTAGCTTTGCGAATGCTTTTCACTATCCTGTAAGAAACTGAAAATGTATTATTGCCGAGTTCCGACTGATTTTGCTTGATCGCATCACATATTTGTGACAATTGTATTCTAGTACACTAAGTAGTAATTTGAATCTACAAAGAATTTCATGTATGGGGACACGTGTTTTTAAAACTCAATAATCTTATATCTCTAACACACGCACTTTTTTTTAAAATTTAAATCATCGTATTTCAGGATCTTCCTACGATTCAAGAATTAAGAATATGAAAGTTGTGTGCCAAATGAATATCCCCCGTATACATGACTGGATACCAGACCCCGGGGGGGCACTTCAATATGAAATGGATATAGGTGTAGGGCTGGCACTTTCGCACTAAGGGGCATTCGGTGAGAGCAAAAGGTAAAAAATATGGGGTCATTGGGTGAGAGCATGATTTTTGGCATTCGGTGAGAGCAAAATGTGAAAAATATGGGGTCATTGGGTGAGAACATGACCTTTTTTTTTTAAATGGAATCTTTGGGTCAGAGCCGAAAAAGCGCCACAGAAACCTCGAAAATTGAGTATTTAGTTCTAAATGGCTTCAAATTTCCTTGTTTTTTCAAAATAAGTAACAAAATCCATGATAAATGAAAGTTGCTGTTCAAATTGGACTTGTAAGGGTCTTTGGGTGACAGATCAAATGGAATAGGGGGTCTTCGGGTGACAGAGCATGGACAGAGCATGTGTTCATAAAAAAATATGGGGTCTTTGGGTGACAGCGATGCTGAAAAAGGGGGTCTTAACAGCCCTACATACGCGTCACCTCCAAAGTTGGAGTGCCCCCCCCCCGGGTACCAGACATAAATTAGTTATTCTTACCCGATAAAGGAGATCTATGCTGTCCTAATACGAGATGACCTGGATGGGGATTTTATTTTTGAAGTATATTCCCTGAATCCTGGGAAATTATATGCCCAACTTACATGCTGTTGACTGCATTGCCAACTCCCTTGGTTTATGCAAGTTCAGGAAATTACATGTCACAAAACGCTACACACACCCATCGTACCCCTTTTGCACAGCAAACGGTTAATGCATCACAGAGGGCTGGACAGAAAAGTAATTGAACATGGTATATGCCCGCAAAACTATAATATTTTTGCCAAACATAAATTAATTTTGCGACATTGTCACAAAATATCATTTCAAAAATAACTGCTCTCCATTTAGGTGAAATTTGTGGCAATTTGTAATATGTTCTAAAAATACACATGTGTATTTAAAAGGGGGTATAGCCGCCATTAATATACAAGCGGCCGCGAAAGAGACTTATATTTGCGGCTCATTATGAGAAATGGTCATTTCATTACTGGTCGAATACGATAGGATTTCAGTCTTAGGCACGTTAACACGGCTACCCAATAGGGCCGGGGTCTGAACTTACACAGCAAAAAATAAAAGCTCAATATTGAGTAAAATATTACTCATCACGATAGTAAAAAGGAGCTAGTCGAATTTTGAGTAATTTTACTCAGCTTCGGTTGATTAATTGTTTACTCAGCACATGTTGATTAAACTTTACTCAATATTGAGTAGTTCCTTTTTACTCAAAGATTAGACTAAAATTTACTCTTTCACTTGGAGTAATATTTGCTCAACTTTTGTTGAGTAAATTTTACTCAAAATTGAGGGGTTCCCTTTTTTACTCAAAGATGAGAGTAAATTTTACCATTGACTATGGAGTAATATTTGCTCAACGTTTGTTGATTAAATTTTACTCAATATTGAGTAGCTCCTTTTTGCTCTGAAACAAGGAAAAATTTACTCGTTTAACCTTGAGTAAAGGTTTACGCAAGTGTTGATTAAAACGATTACTCATTATTTGAGTAAAACTTAAGTGAAAAGATTTGCAAAATGATGAAGAGTAAAGTGTTACTCAACATTTTGAGCAACATGAAACGTATTTTACTCAACAAATATTGAGCAAAAAACACTTTCGAGTTGTATTGTGGCTCCATCTGCAGCTGGAACAAAGCAGTATTTCATTGTATCAACCATAAATCAAAATTTGTTTGGTACTCGAAAGTGATGAAGTAGATGGAAGGTTTAAAATATAAATAACCAAATTTATGGATGTCTTATTTTGAAACTGTCTATAATTGGTCAGATGGTATATAACCAAAAATGAAAACTCTTGCTGAAATTCTTGAAATATTAAAGCAAATATGACATTTACATGTAATTTACATTGTAATCACCCATTGCATTGGCATTTTTACTTTCATGCGATTTTGCAAATATTTAAAATATCTTTATAATTATTATATTATTATTCCTGTGATAGCGGGCAATGCTATTTTCAAGGGGACACAAACTTTAGGAGACAAGAATTTACAGAAATGGTAAACAAGATAATTATAAGATTCGCGCTTGATTATTCAAAGTTCACGATAGCCAACACCTGTCGGGTGAGGATGAGAGGTTCTACATGGGGTTTTCCCCTTGGCATTTGAGGTTTCATGAACTACACATTCAATGAACTACATGTATTCTGAAATGTACAAAGAAATTGGCAAGTTAAATGCAACATTATTGATAGAAATTTACCTGTTGACTGACGTTCGTGCATTTTTCTTCAACACCTTTCCTGGAAAGAGGTCGGGCAGCACAAAAATCCCGAAGTCACATCTGATCTGTAAGTAAAATATAGATCAATATTATAAATGCACTGAAAAAGAAAACTGCCTAAAAAAAAAAAAAATTTCAAGTGATATTTTGCAATGGTTTCACTCTCCTACTACATATAACTGCAAAAAAACTTATGTGGCACGAGTCAACATCAGGATCAGGGACGTAGCAAGAGCTTTGGGGCATATGGACAAGGAGTAGTGTGAGGCCTTCTAAACATCTCCTTTATCAGCCCTATCCCTATCCACTTCATTTTCGCTTTTGCTCGGGGCCCATGGACTTTGTCCACCATATCCACTTGCTGCTACGCCCCTGGTCCCCGGGCCTGGTCCACATCAGCGTATGTACTTCGAGGTTGCTCAGACTAGTACATAAGATATACGATCGCAAATATACAAGTACACAGCTAGCATGGTGAGCCGATGCCCATACTGATAAGCTTAACTAACTTAAAAACCTGTCTATATCCGGTTCAAATCATACAATAAGATTTCTAAATTGTGTAACAGGTATATGGACATAAAGTTATGAATAATAGTAATGAAATTAGTACCTTCAAATATTGGTTGTACTGCTGACAAACTCCATTCCACCAGCAGACACTGCACCTCCGCATCCCGGCTCCGCTTTTATACGCCATGATGACATGAATTTTAATACGTCGTCGAATTAAACTTACTCCGCGTGTTGAATTTACTACGCGATTTGAGTAAAATACAATGTGGCGATTAAAATATTTTACTTCTTTCCATTGACCATTTTTTACTCTGGCAAAGAGTTGTGTCAAATATCGTCTTTTACTCGTTGATGAGTAAATAATTGGTCTATTTTTTAATCAACATACTTTAGTCGGTAGCACTTTACTCCTTATTTTTTGCTGTGTAGTCTCCGGTCGAAGCAGGTAGTTGAATTCGACAGGCGATCATGCAAGGAGGCTTATAGACTTGAAACAGCCACTGTCATTGATTGGTTAGGGTTATTTAGGGTTAGGATTAGGGTTATGAATAGGCTTAGGGTTAGCTTACACAAAATAATTACTTGAAGGTTGTACACCACCCCCCCAAAGTAACTTGTTGAGTCAAAAGCTAGAGGGCTACAGACAGGTTCAAAGACCTATGAGAGCGCTATCAGAAAACTTTCTATGTATTAACCGAAATCTTATCGTGTTCGACCAGTAATGTGGAATTAAATTTAGTAGGCCTATATGTGGTCTTTACAGGGGGGTTCCGTGGTTGAACCTCTTTAAATGAGTTGGGCTAACTCAACACCCAAAGACCCCCCCCCCCGTAAAAGTAACCTCCAAAAATGTAAACCACTGCACCACCGCATAGTCTAAAATTAACAATTTGCCCGGTAAACACATAATGTTACCTTTATTTTCCGCGCAATCACCAGATGACAAAAAATATATATTTTCGGTCAAAAAAGTCAAAATTTTGTAAAAAGGTCTACTTTTTCAAGGTCAACCCAAGAGAAATGGCTACGCCATTGAGAGCTATAAGATACATCTTTATCATTCAGACAAAATTATTATTTTAAGTACTACGCCTTAATAAAGCAGTTTATTATATCGTTTTTTCTTTCATTATTTTGTAAATCACAATTTTTATTACATTTTGCGACATACTATAGTTAGGTTTGCATTCTCCATAGAGTTGTACATATTTTTGATTTCGCATGTATAATGACTTATGTACAAGTCTATGGAGAATGCAAACCTAACTAATGTGTTGAAGCCATCGAGACCCCAAGCCAATATCTCTCAGAAATGTTGTCCAAGGACATATTTTCAACATACCTGAAGTTGATGGTGGATCAAATTGTCTGACATTGGTTTTCAGGGGGTCAAAAATGTACAATTGGGGTTTTGCATGGGTAATATCTCAGCTAAAAGTATTCTAATAGGCTCAATATTGGATAAGAGTAATGTCCTACCAAAGGGCTCTGACTGGCAAAAAAATGGACAAAAAAATTATTTTTACTTTTGGAGTTTTGACCCCCCAAAGTTGGTCCTGGATGGACGAAGTTGCATTTGAGGGCCCTATATCTTTTAAAGTAAAGGAGTTACAAGTTTTCTGATGCCAGATTTGAATTCTACACAAATAAGTATCCCAGGATACGTACTTTTCAAAGTTGTAAAGGGTTCCCTTTATACATTTATGGACCTCCAAACGTCGTCTTTCGCGTTACGACACATTTTTATGCTGACCCCCTAAATTTCAAATTGATGCCACGGGAAAACGAAATGGAGTATGAAGCTCAAATTTTCGGGATTTTACTTTCTCATCAATATCTACCACCACACAGAAAAAGAAAAAAAATGAAGAGGTGCTGCGGTGCACATCCCTGGAGTTGACATGGAATGGGTCCTATTATAGTGCTCCGTTTTGGTGCTTTGTTTGGAAATACAGCATGAAATTTCTAATTCTTATGTTATCTATTATAGTGCTCCGTTTTGGTGCTTTGTTTAGAAATACAACATGAAATTTCTAACTCTTATGTTTTCTATTATAGTGCTTTGTTTTGCTGCTTTGTTTGGAAATATAGCATGGGATTTTTGAAATTCCTATGTTTCCTATTATAGTGCTCCGTTTTGGTGCTTTGTTTGGAAATACGGCATGCAATTTCTAATTCTTATGTTTCCTATTATAGTGCTCCGTTTTGGTGCTTTGTTTGGAAATACGGCATGCAATTTCTAATTCTTATGTTTCCTATTATAGTGCTCCGTTTTGGTGCTTTGTTTGGAAATACAGCATGAAATCTATAATTTTTATGTTATCTATTATAGTGCTCCGTTTTGGTGCTTTGTTTGCAAAACGGCATGGAATTATTTAATTCTTATGTTTCCTATTATAGTGCTCCGTTTTAGTGCTTTGTTTGAAAATACAGCTTGAAATTTCTAATTCTAATGTTTCCTATTATAGTGCTCCGTTTTGGCGCTTTGTTTGGAAATACAGCATGAAATTTCTAATTCTTATGTTTCCTATTATAGTGCTCCGTTTTGGTGCTTTGTTTGCAAGTACGGCATGGAATTATTTAATTCTTATGTTTCCTATTATAGTGCTCCGTTTTAGTGCTTTGTTTGAAAATACAGCTTGAAATTTATAATTTTATGTTTCCTATTATAGTGCTCCGTTTTGGTGCTTTGTTTGGAAATACAGCATGAAATTTCTAATTCTTATGTTATCTATTATAGTGCTCCGTTTTGGTGCTTTGTTTAGAAATACAACATGAAATTTCTAATTCTTATGTTTTCTATTATAGTGCTTTGTTTTGCTGCTTTGTTTGGAAATATAGCACAGGATTTTTTAAATTCTTATGTTATCTATTATAGTGCTCCGTTTTGGTGGTTTGTTTGGAAATACAGCATGAAATTTCTAATTCTTATGTTTCCTATTATAGTGCTCCGTTTTGGTGCTTTGTTTGGAAATACGGCATGGAATTTTTTTAAATTCTAATGTTTCCTATTATAGTGCTCCGTTTTGGTGCTTTGTTTGAAAATACAGCATGAAATTTCTAATTCTAATGTTTCCTATTATAGTGCTCCGTTTTGGTGCGCTTTGTTTGAAAATACAGCATGAAATTTCTAATTCTTATGTTTCCTATTATAGTGCTCCGTTTTAGTGCCTTGTTTGAAAATACAGCTTGAAATTTCTAATTCTAATGTTTCCTATTATAGTGCTCCGTTTTGGCGCTTTGTTTGGAAATACAGCATGAATATTTCTAATTCTTATGTTTCCTATTATAGTGCTCCGTTTTGGTGCTTTGTTTGCAAATACGGCATGGAATTATTTAATTCTTATGTTTCCTATTATAGTGCTCCGTTTTAGTGCTTTGTTTGAAAATACAGCATGAAATTTCTAATTCTAATGTTTCCTATTATAGTGCTCCGTTTTGGTGCTTTGTTTGAAAATACAGCATGAAATTTCTAATTCTTATGTTTCCTATTATAGTGCTCCGTTTTAGTGCTTTGTTTGAAAATACAGCTTGAAATTTCTAATTCTAATGTTTCCTATTATAGTGCTCCGTTTTGGCGCTTTGTTTGGAAATACAGCATGAATATTTCTAATTCTTATGTTTCCTATTATAGTGCTCCGTTTTGGTGCTTTGTTTGCAAATACGGCATGGAATTATTTAATTCTTATGTTTCCTATTATAGTGCTCCGTTTTAGTGCTTTGTTTGAAAATACAGCTTGAAATTTCTAATTCTTATGTTTCCTATTATAGTGCTCCGTTTTGGTGCTTTGTTTGGAAATACAGCATGAAATTTCTAATTCTTATGTTATCTATTATAGTGCTCCGTTTTGGTGCTTTGTTTAGAAATACAACATGAAATTTCTAATTCTTATGTTTTCTATTATAGTGCTTTGTTTTGCTGCTTTGTTTGGAAATATAGCACAGGATTTTTTAAATTCTTATGTTATCTATTATAGTGCTCCGTTTTGGTGGTTTGTTTGGAAATACGGCATGGGATTTTTTTAAATTCTAATGTTTCCTATTATAGTGCTCCATTTTGGTGCTTTGTTTGAAAATACAGCATGAAATTTCTAATTCTTATGTTTCCTATTATAGTGCTCCGTTTTGGTGCTTTGTTTGCAAATACGGCATGGAATTTCCATTTCTTATGTTATCTATTATAGTGCTCCGTTTTGGTGCTTTGTTTGGAAATACAGCATGAAATTTCTAATTATGTTTCCTATTATAGTGCTCCGTTTTGGTGCTTTGTTTGCAAATACGGCATGGGATATTTTAAATTCTTATGTTATCTATTATAGTGCTCCGTTTTGGTGCTTTGTTTGAAAATACAGCTTGAAATTTCTAATTCTAATGTTTCCTATTATAGTGCTCCGTTTTGGCGCTTTGTTTGGAAATACAGCATGAAATTTCTAATTCTTATGTTATCTATTATAGTGCTCCGTTTTGGTGCTTTGTTTGAAAATACAGCATGAAATTTCTAATTCTTATGTTATCTGTTATAGTGCTCCGTTTTGGTGCAACACAACATACATTTTTGATTCTTATGTTTAATATATAGTGCTCCGTTTTGGTGCTTTGTTTCAAAACACAGCACTTTTTCCTCTCCCTAAATCGTGCGGTGTATCGCTTTTTGGCACAGTATATAAACAATAGGATCCTCGAATTTACTCTTGGGGTACACCACAACTTTTATTCTAATATTTAAGCTTTAAAATTGACACAATTATTATCATTTACCATTTGTCTAAATTTTCGCGTATCATCGCAAGAACAACTTGTTGTTGTTAAATATTTTTTCCCGATTGGTCACACGATTACGAATAATAATAAACGTGTTATCCAAACGGTTCGATTCTTGTTGTCATTTTTAAACCTAGTACACATTTGGTTCACTAACGGTTTGTTGTTTAAAATATGTTAATCATAATGCAAAAACGCATGAACACTCTGCAAAGTTAATAAAATGCACACAGGTGCGTACAGTTTCATAAAATTACAATATCTATAAAATTTTAATCAGAAAAGAAGAGTTATTTAGAAGGGTAGGTTTACATCTCAAATGTAAATCCCTTTAATTGAGTAGTCATTATTTTTACTTAGCTACAGCTTGGTAAAAGTACACACATGGTTCACTAATGTCAAGTTAATGGTTTTTGTTTAAAAAAATGTTAAATAGAATGCAACAACGCATACAAATTCTGCAAAGTTGCACAAATGCACACAGGTGCCTACAATTTCATACAATTACAAAGTCTATAAATTTTGAATCAGAAAAGAAAATGCTCGAGTTATTTTGAAGGGTAGGATTTCATTTAAATGTAAATCCCTTCAACTGACTTGTCATTATTTTTAATTAGCTAAAGCTTGATGAGAGTACACACCTTGTTCAGTAATTAGACGAGTCCATTCACGTTTGAGCTAGACAAAATTGAAACATTAATTCTCACCACGCGGATGTCGACTGCAGACGACAAGTTTCAAATGTTGTTTAAGTTTTTCAAAAATTTCAGAATTGTAAATTTTCATGACCATATTTGGAATCAGCATGACAAATGCATTAAAATGAGTACAAACAAGCCTAGTATTGGTTAAGTGGTTCTTAAGATAGCTCTTGATATTTTGAGAAAATATCTAAAAACTTGGACTTTTTATGTTGAGGCCTATGGCTAGCATGCAGAGCATTAATGTTTGTGCTTGCCAGTGACTCTAAACACCCTCTTGAACACCATATCAAGAAAGAAGAAAATGAAATAGGGGTAAATAGTAATTTGCATATATCAACAATGGCCGCTAACGCAGGGCTTACATTTCAAAATTGGACGAATATGGATAGAAACTCTCATTATTATTTAAAATTTCATAAAAAGTATAGTTTGACCTATCTCCGATGTACAATTCTTGAGTTATGGGCGTAAAGGTCAAATGTTAAATTTTGGCTTCTATCATTGTCCACAGGAGTAAAAAGAAATGCTCTGCTTTAGATCAAAGTGAAACAGCATTCTAAATCAAGATTAGTTTTCTATATGTCAGGTGTTTTGTTACCTGGGTAACATCACAAAATAGGTCAGGTTTATATGATTCAATGGACTTTGAGTTTTTTGCCCTGGTGTTCCATTTTCGTCCAGGTGCACCCATTTTTGTACTTAAATTGACTAGTCTAAATGTCACGTTAGTCACGCTTGTTTCACATCCGCTCGTCCTGAGGCTTTCCCCCACGAGTGATCGTAAAAGTGTTGAGAAAGGGTATAGGGTATGTATATTACTGAAATTTAGTTTCATTTTGTATCTTTAATTACAACATGCATTTAGAAAAAGAGATATCATCGATAAACAAAATCACCCAAATGCGGCAAATTCGCAAACTATTATCGTCCCGGTCACACAATAAACTTGCAAAAAATAAATATACTAGCAACTGGCTATGTAACTTTACTAGATATAATGTTGGGCTTGCATATTTCTGTCCTGCCGAATTTGTTTATTGTGTTTTGTAGTCGCTCTGCAACGAGCTACAAACATTTGACCCATCAAAAGCAGCAATAAAAACAACAAAACGATGCTTTCTATTGGCCATTTCATTGGGATATGTCACTAATGTTATTAGTAAAATGAAAGACAAAGATAAGAAGACTAGTTTGCGTCTGACGTCACTGTCAATCAAATTCTTTACGATCCTTGATTGGCTAATAGCGCGTATAAGGAAGGTCGATTCATCTGGCTGGTGCCAATCGGAGAAAAGGAATAGCAGTGAATGGCGAAAAATACGTACTCTTACAAGGCAAAAACCAACTTTTCTAGGCATTGTGGACATGGTGCCATCGCCAAAAAAAGTTTCCTACTATTAAGACGTAACTTTTGAGATGGTTTGTATGTTAAAAGGTGCAAAATTAACAATAAGGCCCCCGGTTTTACCGCCGTGCTCAGCAACTCATATCATCACGACACTTGTAAACAAACCTTGCTCGGAGTTTGATTGACAGATGACGTCAGACGCAAACTAGTCTTTTTATCTTTGTCTATCATTATAGCATATCCTTTTTTCTCAGGAACGTATTTTGCATTTGTCCTGCAGGTACGCCACTATGTGTTGCGACCAACGAATGAATACACGGATTCCTTTTCCCCTAACATTTCCATGTCATTTATTTATTTCCATTCTTCATCTTGCCCAAATTTTCTCCAGTGGCCATCCTGATTGCGCATACACAGAGTTCTGATCAGAACATCACATATGAACACGTCCACACATGATTTTTTCATTCATATTTTATTTTCATCAATCATCACATTGCAAATTATGATACATAAAATTCAACAAGGAAATACGAAATATATGAAGGAAGAATATTAAATACAATCAAGAATCAATGGTATAATTAAATATCAATACAATCAAGTAGCAACAAGTAAATTAATATAATATAAGTCAATATACTAATTCTTGCTTAAGCAGACTACATTTTAAATGGTCATTGATACAATGCATACATAATATAGTAATGAAATATAGTACTGCATGATAAAAAAATTTAAAAAAGTTACCCACTACATACCACCACCATTCAACAACATTACCCACCAACCGCGTATCTTGAAAACCGCACAACCCCAGAACCGCTCCAGTTGTTAAAGCTCCCATCTGATACATTAATTTCAGTCTCATCAGTGCTTATGTTTAGATCATTACTATCATCAGCACTTTGACACGGAGACTCAGCTTCACTATTTCTAAAGAAATACAATTGGGGCAATCCCATCCATTAACTTTACATCTTTAGATCTGTTAATTCGTTTTGCTGTACACAGTATTCTTTTTGCGTACAAAGCTGACGTTAATTATAACTAATTATTTTATGTTTATCCTGTATAATTATGCTTTAAGCAACAAACACGGGTATCCTGCATGTAACATTACAAATCTTACATAAGAACAAAATTCCATGCAAAAGCTTAACAACTGAAAAATTAAAAGATTACTTTCGAAATTAAGCACTAACTGAAACAGGAGAATACCAGCCCTAGTCGCGTCGCGCTTAATGACTCTCAGTTTGTACGGTTCCGGATGTAGGACAAGCCCGTCAATTGGTTTCAAGGTAGGCATTGGTGCGTCCTCAGATGTCTTCTCAAATTTGAACTGATGTAGAATATGGGTAAAGAAGATGAAGAGTTCTTGTCTCGCGAGAGCTTCACCAAGGCATACCCGGCGTCCTACAACAAAAATTGTAAAAATATATTTTAACATAGAATAAGAAAATGTCAGAGTGGGCGCAACTGCGCTTGATAAGAAAATGCCATCGAAGCAATTTTCAAACGGCCGTGTCACATTTAGCCTATTCAAAGAAGGCTGAAAAGCGATTTCATATTATGTGATGCGATCAAGCAAAATCAGTCGGAAGTCGGAAATATTAAATTTTCAGTTTCTTATAGGATAGTAAAAAGCATTTAGAAAGTTGGATTTTGCAGAAAACCCCCATTGAAATGCAGTTTAATTCGCTTGTCGAATGAAAACACAATTATCCATGCGGCTGAAATCGCCTTCCGTAGTGAAGTCGTGATAGTTTCACTATTTTCCCGGTGGCTGGAATCGCCTTCCGTAGTGAAGTCACGTGATAGTTTCGCGGGCAGGACTTCAGCACGGGTTGTCGCTATTTGGATTCATTCTTTGTCGGTCAAGCATTCAGAGCGGGCGTAACATTTTTTTCTCTCTCTATTTATCATGGTTATTGGACATCGAAGAGTCCGTATTAAATCAGCAAGCTTATACAATACAGCTTTCTTCACATGGAATAAACTGTGACGGCAGCAGATAATCAAGATGTTGTTTGCATAAATTTGTGTAAATTACTCGATTCAAGTAGGCCTATATTGAGGAGGCCAGGCGTTACGAGACCTTTTTATGCTGGAACATAATGGCAACGACCGATGACTAACAACAGGGGATAAATCGGTGAGATATTTGCTTTCATCAATAAATTTGTTAAACTTTGCCGTTAATCAGTTTTATTAGCAGTGAATAATTGGGTTTTAGCCATGGAGAATAGATCCAGATAACTACTTTAGTACATACAGGTTGCATTTCAATCTAACGTTATAATCTTGCTGTATTTCAGCTCGGAGGCCATGGGTAGAAAACCTGGGTTAATTTTCTTATAACAATACAAATAGGCCTACGTAATCTAATCATGACTTCAGGGACGCGACCTCTATGGTCATCATGTTATGCACCATGTTCATTGAAGCACGATTGAAGTGACATAGAATTGAATAGATGCGTGTATGTCACATCAGAAAGTAATACAATAGAAATTAGAACCTCATGAACGCGTAACCAATCTTTACACGCTCGTAATAAACTCGTAGCCGATGGAGCATGAACAGTGATCACTCTTATAATGTGTTATCACAATTATTGGTACTCATGAATACTAAAGATTGATGAATCATGCGGGTGGCCATTTCTATAACATATCATGATGGGTTGTCACAGTTATACGTATGGATGTTTATGAATCCCATACTGGTGAGGTTAAAAAATCATGTTCAAAATATCTGTTCGGAATTTGAAAATTTCTCTGAGGATATAGGCCTAATGGCTATTTTATTTTTTTTAGCGAATTTTATTATCAATTTCAAACAGTTTAGCGCAAAAATTTTTATTGTGGAAGCCATGCGTGTTTCCGTCTTGGCGAAAAACAAAACTAAATAAAAATGTCATTTGCTATTCTTCGGCATCAACTAGAATTTGTTTTCATCACAGTTTTGGCAGGTTAAAGGTTGTCTGAAAGTGAAAGTGGTATAAATTAATAAAGGAGTTGGAGTGTAGAATATATATGAGGCTCATAATATACATACATGTATATGACATACAGTATTCGGTGTGGGCTATAAAGTTGCAGACAGGATTTGCTTCCCTTTTCTTCTGTCTTTTAATTGCAGGTCGTATGGATTCTACGAGACGGGGATAGAAGGAAGGACGATAGAAGAAAGAACGGGAACTTCTATATGGGGAGAATTATAGTATGTAGGCCTACAACAAGCTAACTATATTTAGTACAGGCAAAGATAACAAAGGATCTACTACATCTTCATTAAAATACGGTGTTTTCTTCAAATTGAGTATCATTGCATCTCGAATATTAACACATTATGCAGTGCTTCGTGCAAGTAAAAATAGCATCAGCAATTATGGAACTGAATTCTAACATGGCTATGGATGGGTATTGGCAGTGAGCAATAGACGAAGATCAGCTCATCGTAGCTTGATGGAAAGGTCAACACTTTAATATCAAGTTGGTATCAGTGGAAGGAGCTTATACAATTCTTTGGCAATCTATCCAGGTTAAACAATTCAGGAAGCATAGTAAGGATACAGTTGGAGGAATGGAAGAATAATTTTGGTGCCATCAATGGATCATTCAATTAATAAAATTCCATACATTAAGCGCTCGACTGACCCGAAAGCAAGTAGGTGAAATTAGCGAGTTTTATCTCGGTAGCAACTAACCAAATATGTTATTGCATGAATTATCTTTGATATATTGGTACAAACAAGGGTCATTCCACATCGAACAACTTGACTTTGGCGAGTTGGACAAATAGCGACAAGCGTTATGGCAGAAAACAATGGGATTGAAATATTACTCATCAAATCAGACGTTATGCGCAAATATTGATGCCATGCCATTTGTGTATTTTGGATCTGTGTATCCATAAAGGGTGAAGTACTAGCAACCTCTCCCTTCTTTATCGCATCGTCATTTTTAATAATAGCGTGCAATGTGGCCTCTTTGTGACGGGCCCACGGATGTTTCTTCTGCTTTTTTCGAAAAACCCGGTGGTTTTCTTTTTAACTCTATGGCATATGTTTATGTACATTGATTTTATGATGATATTGCTATAATTTTGTTTCAATATTACCTGCTTTATATAGTTTTGGTGTGTTTATCATGCTTTCTGTAGTTTGATGTTATTTTGATATGTAAATTTGAATTTGAATTATCATGTATGATGTACTTATAATTTGTTGTATAATTTGGTATTTAGGGCATGCCTTGGAAGCGCTTAGCGACTTCTGTTTTAGCGCTTCATAAATGTTTCTTTTATTATTACTATATATTATTGACGGGGTTCAGATGAATAAAACAAAAAAGATGAATTATGTTTACCTTTTGGGAAATTTAACAAATTTGAGGCAAATATTTTCTTACCTGTATCTACCAAACGAAGACCAGATCTCTTCATGGCCATTAAGTTAAACAATTTTATAGTATTACAGGTCTTTCTTAATGGTATCTATCAAAAGGGCTATTATAGACTTAGGTATTCACTTAGAGGCAGCATAAAAGTCATAGTAACATATTACATATATATAGTTAATGGCTAAATGTAGTAGAGCGATTTTTACACAACAAATGGAAGGTAAATAGTTTGCTTAGTTGGATCTATCAAATTAAGTCCAGAATTCATCCTTATTATCAAGTTATGGTATTTTATGCACTTATTGTACAAACAAAGAACAGAAATCTTCACCGCAAGTTGGTAAGACAGAGTTGTGGTTTTAAATTGTGTCTATTAAACATGTTAAATGAAGACAAATTAAATTTTTTGCATAATGCATATTGCATGGCTTCTTGCTTTTTTGATCTCGAAATTACTGTTGCATTTATGTTGTGCAATATGTACTGTGTGCATTGTTTGCTATTTTTGCGTGGTTTATAATGTATATTTCACAGTTAATTGCATCTTGATCAATCATGTCCATTTAGGCTTACGCTGTGCAATATTTTGATTGTCTTTTTAAACTGGCTTTAATATATTTGCTCGAACTCTTTGTATGTTCTAAATATTGTAAACTCAAATATTCTTCTCATTTTTTACAAATGTATGTGGATTTAATACCATGTTTTGTAAAGCGCCTTGAGTTCTTTTGATGTAATTGCGCTATATAAGAAATAAATATTATTTATTAATCAAATTACGGTATGATCTTCTACGGTGTATGTCCCGGGTGTATATACGTCAGAATGTTAAATAGGGTCACCTAGTTGTCACACCCAGAGACAAAAGGAAATTCACCTTAGTGGGCAGGAAACATGTATGGGCATTTGTCAAAAGATGTGAAGTCGACAGTGGCATATAGGGCCTACATTTGAACATCACATGTAGGCCTTGAGGGATGAAAAATCAAATAATTCCAATAATGAACTAGGCTAATAATCATGGGGCATGTTTGCTTTGTTTGGCATTGGGTTTTCTCATACGTAAATCTACCCAAAAGATAGGAAGAATTAGCCAATAACAAATTATTCAGATATTCTTTTGTTGGGTTATTCCAATCTAGGCAAATATAACAATGGCTATGAGAAGTCGACAGTGACATATGTAGGGCCTACATGTGAACATCACATGTAGGCTCTGAGGGATGAAAATTCCAACAATTCCAATAATGAAGTAATTATCATGGGGTTGTTTGCTTTGTTTGGCATTGGGTTTTCGCATACGTAAATCTACCCAAAAGATAGGAAGAATTAGCCAATAAACAAATTATTCAGGTATTCCTTTCCAACAGTACGAATGCTCATGTCGGTTGATCCAGTGTCATGTCGTCAACCTAGTTAAAGCCTAAACCTTTTATCACCTAGTAGTATTTATTGCACTTACTTGTCAGACTTTTGGGTATTCCAAATATAACATGGCTAATGCATTGGTTGAATGAACCGTCAATCATTTTCTTCACCGCAAAGCACGGCGGAGGAGTAGATGGCATGTAAAGCATAAACTGCAAACAGAGGGGGCGGAGTCTGGCAAGTTCCTTGACTTGTCCAGGAACTTGGTTGGCAGTTTTTGGATCATTTTTCTAAAATGATCAATTTAATGTACATAATTATACATATATTACATTAATAAATTCTATTTAGTCTTTCCAATCTTCGCGGGTATTTGCCTACTAGAAGATTTGGCGTTGGTTTCTACTGATGCCCACCATGTAATCTAAATATGAATATAATATGAAAATGAGAAAGGGGTCAGCCATTTAATTTCTTTTGATATATGTAAGTCCGCGGCTTTTTATATTGTCATCGTTAGATGCAGTCTTTATATTCTATCCATTGTTAGATGGAGTCTTTATATTTTCTCGATCGTTAGATAGTGCATTCCCTGTTAAGGGAACTTTTGGTTTATAGGCGCAACTGGCTTTCGAAGTAATTGTTTGGGAGGCTCGGTCGGGTAATTACCGCGAGCGAAAAAGTTGACCATAAATCAATAAATATTAGCTGGCTGATTCCAATGAATTTTCTCAAAGCATTGCACGAATAAATTATGCGTTCTTTCTGAATGACTGACAAGAGGTCCAAAATTGGTGTGAGGGTTTCTTTATTTCAGTGTCGTGGATAATGCAGTTTAATTCGCTTGTCGAATGAAAACACAATTATCCATGCGGCTGAAATCGCCTTCCGTAGTGAAGTCGTGATAGTTTCACTATTTTCCCGGTGGCTGGAATCGCCTTCCGTAGTGAAGTCACGTGATAGTTTCGCGGGCAGGACTTCAGCACGGGTTGTCGCTATTTGGATTCATTCTTTGTCGGTCAAGCATTCAGAGCGGGCGCGTAACATTTTTCCCACCCACCACTCCCTTTATGTCAGGGTTGATCGGATTAAAATTGATCAAAATAGTGGACTGGGCGTCATAAATAAGTATCGCAAGAGTGAGAAAAATTACATAAAGGTTTCATCATTAAGTCAAAATGTAATTAAGAATGAAATGAAATCAGAATATGTTGGATGTCACGGGTCTTTGTGTTGCATAATAGTGTGACTATATGGATGTACGTGTGTGAGTAGTTCACTTCAGCTTAAGTTTCTATCTCAGCAACATGTTCTATTCTGTTGCGCAGCTGTAATATTATTCTCAGTGAAATAGTGTGGTGAAGTTTGCTTCTGCCTCAGAAGCACTAGTAAAATTAATTTTAAATTGTACCATTTTGTGTCTGGAAGGAGAAAGGAAAACATAATTGGTTGAGAGCCCTCGGGTTAGAATATACTGATGTTCTTTCCGTGCGTAATAATATGACTAAGGTGTGAGAGTGCGCAAATAGATCATTTCAGGTTCAGTTCTAATTCAGCAACACGTTTTTATGCGGTGGCGCAGTTATAAATGTTCAAATATCGTTGTAAAATAGTGGTTAAGTTGCTTCTTCTTCAGAAGCATTAGTAAAATTGTTAAAATTTATGCCATTTCAGTCTTGGGCGGTATTTTGGTTGATGAATGTTGTGTATAGCGGGAAGGAAGGAATCAACACCAGGTTGGCATGGGGTAGCTAGACAGGGGCCAAGTACTATGCCCTCAGATTTTTCTTGTTCAACAAAATATAAAAAGGAAATATTGTGATCAAGTTTTTTTATGAGGTTGCGCAGCCGGCTAGTTATCGCGTTGAATTCTAGGGTAGGCTGTCCTATTGTATTTAGAGTAGGCATCATAACCGAGTGATGTATACGATATCATAAGCTTTCAAAGCAGGGCAATGTGTATCAAGGAATCTGGGGCAGTTTTTGGATCATTTTTCTAAAATGATCAATTTAATGTACATAATTATACATATATTACATTAATAAATTCTATTTAGTCTTTCCAATCTTCGGGGTATTTGCCTACTAGAAGATTTGGCGTTGGTTTCTACTGATGCCCACCATGTAATCTAAATATGAATATAATATGAAAATGAGAAAGGGTCAGCCATTTAATTTCTTTTGATATATGTAAGTCCGCGGCTTTTTATATTGTCATCGTTAGATGCAGTCTTTATATTCTATCCATTGTTAGATGGAGTCTTTATATTTTCTCGATCGTTAGATAGTGCATTCCCTGTTAAGGGAACTTTTGGTTTATAGGCGCAACTGGCTTTCGAAGTAATTGTTTGGGAGGCTCGGTCGGGTAATTACCGCGAGCGAAAAAGTTGACCATAAATCAATAAATATTAGCTGGCTGATTCCAATGAATTTTCTCAAAGCATTGCACGAATAAATTATGCGTTCTTTCTGAATGACTGACAAGAGGTCCAAAATTGGTGTGAGGGTTTCTTTATTTCAGTGTCGTGGATAATTGAACAACCAGTTCCAAAGATATGACCAATTAAAGAGTTTCCAAAACAACAGGAAATAAAGGGAAATAGTTCCTTTCTTTGGCTATATTTCAAAATAAATATTTCCGAGTTCTGACTGATTTTGCTTGATCTCATCACATATAAAGCTTATAGCAATTAGTAATTAATAAAAGATTCACCTTTATTCATGTCGTGCTAAATGCCTAGAAGTGGCAATTGTCTCAGTACAACCTAGCAAAAATTGTGTCCATCGGAATTTTGTTATCTTTGCTCCTCTGACAACTGGCTCCATAGGGCCGTATGATAGGCCAATGGATACTTTGAAAAGGAATTACAGGCCCGCAACTAGGTGAGTGAGGCGGACGCAAAATCGCCAAAAGGCCAAAATTACCCCTTTTGACCACAAAAGACCCATTTGCGAGCGATCGAGCGAAAAAATGTCCAAATTTTGAAAAGTAGTTCACTTTATGTACAAAAAGTCCACTTTTTCAATATCTCCCAAGTCCAATTTTTGAACATCAGCCCCAATAAATCCCGGTTACTGGCTTGATGAATTACTTGACTTACTTTATGAATAAGGATGAGCTATTATCACCACAATAGAACAATTTATGTTGATTCGTGTATGAATTGCGCATGTTTAAATGTAGCTTTACTGATAAACAATGCACTTTTTACGCAGTTAGTCACCTTCGCTCGAGGATACGTTTAAATAATACATACACGGTAGATCTAAATGATTGTTGGCATGATCTATTTAATTACTCACCTATTCCAAATGGAATCACTTCATCAGGTTCATGAAAATTACCCTCGTCGTCCAAAAAGCGTTCTGGTCTAAATTCTTCTGGATCTCCCCATATTTCAGGGCTGTGCATCACTGCATACAAGTTAGAAAACACTACCGTATTCTTCGGGATGGTGTAGCCACGGAAAGTTGTCGTGTCTCCTGCTACATGAAATGAAGACAGAGGTACGAGTGAAATAATTCGATGAAACTCCGCAATAACGGCCTGTGTGTAAGGAAGATTCAGTTTATCAGCCAGCTTTGGTAACCGGTTACGACCAACTACCGTATCGATTTCGCGATGTATGCGATCTTGAACCTTGGGGTATCGGACAAGGTATTGAGAACCCCATCGAAGTGTATTTGAAGTTGTGTCTGTTCCCGCTAAGAAAAGGAGTAATATTTGTCCGGGCATATTATCTGGATGGCGGAAAGAATTAGGATCATCAGATTTGTGAAGTCGTATCTCATTCAACCATAAATCGATCACGTCATTCAAGTTATCGGGGTCCAAATTTTGACGATGATTTTCAATCATGCCGTTTATGAATTCCAGCAGCTCATTAAAAACTTCATTCATTTCTTGCTTTGCTTTACTTGGGATGTTGATCGGTGTCAGTATTTCCAAGCTACCTGCCCCCAACAATTCATTTTGACGATTCACAAGATTCGTAAGCCGATGAAAGCGCTCATCGGAAAGTTCAAATCGAGTTCCAAAAACGACTTTACATATTATGTTTGATACGGCATTGTTGAAATGCCAAGTAGGATCGACAGGATGACCTTTAAGGTTGGCTAACTCATCGACCAGATATGCACTTTCTGTTCGGATGGGCTCCTCAAAACGAGACGTACCGACTCCAAATTGACGGAAGCAAGCTAGAGCGAAAATCCGGTATGGTCCCATGTCATCCCATTTGTTATCTACAAGAAAACATAGAACGGAAAAAGCTAGTTAAATAATTATTAAAGAAGAAAATTGTAAAAGGTTAGTGCATGTGAATAATAAACATTTATTATTAGAACACTAAACCATGGCGAATCAACATTTTAACGAGTAATCAATTTCAAAATTTGCATTCACGATGTTAACTACTTACTAGTTCTGCCGAGGATCTTGACAAGCATTTCATTCTCGCCTCTATCATTCAGTTTAATATCTTGAAAAGCCTCGCGTATCGCTTTGTATTCATTAAGAACCACGATATGCATCCCAAGTGCTGTGAACGAATATACTTGTCCATATTTGTTACCAAGCTTCGTCAGAAACTTGTAGAGTGGTTCGCCTTTATAGAGAGCATAGGCGATATTGGGAGCAAACCCGATGTAAGGAATTAGAGTCCATGGTCCTGGCGGTAAGTTGGTCTTTTTGGACAAAAAGAAAATCACAGACACAATGATGACGACCAGAAGTAAAATGTTAGTAAAATATGATCCTGAAATCATCGATAGAACAACTGAGCTTTCTGCCATATTAGATTCGAAACTAACAATGATGTCCTCCTTCAATAAGGGCAATGTGCTATTTGAATGGTTAATAGATATGACGAATGTAAATGGAAATCACCCACTATCATGAATATATACAGGGTGTATCACACAAAAAATGTGTTACAATTTTAAAATGTTGTTTTTCCTCGATTGGACGAAAACTGATATCTAAAATATTTTCTTTGTACAAGTTCCTGTGCTGTGGCTTGTGGATTTACGCTGTGGCGTAACGTCATAGGGGCAATTAATGTTGTAGGGCATTAATTGTCATACTTGACAAGATAAGGTCTTCCTTTTTATTTATTTCGTCCCTTATGTATTTCTTTATTATTATCCGTATTATTTTGGAACTATTTTCTTCATGCGAATTGGTATGGGAGTAAAACTGTTTGAATTCACCGATCCATTCTTTCCTTACCCAGCATCTCGAAAGTGGAAACCACTATTCGCCTGCTTTTGCATGATTTCTACTGAAATACATCGATTAGGATCGTCATTTTCAGGATGATAATGAGCAAGATATAATCTATAAAATAATACCTCTGTGTTTATGTCCAAAGTATTCGCAAACTCTTGCATTATCAGAACAATAGGTAAAGATTGTCTTTATATACATTTGTGAATATTATCAGTCATCCTGGTAGATAAACATAATAAAATTAATATTAAATCTGTTCATCTGGACTTATTATTTTTAATAGCGACAGTATCGCGTCAAATCCAAGACGCATCATCAGGCTGACTGATCAGGTGGTGGACAATTGACCTGTGACACACTTGATGGTATGACCAGAGAGTTGATATTCTTGAGAGGGCACTCTATTCACGTGGTTTCTTTTCCAACGCTAAAAGATCACGAACTTTGGTGGTTTGCAAATGAAAAGTGTCCGCACTATCGATTGATTACGTAACTGTTATGAATAATTTATTAGGTTTTTCAATGCAATCGCCTCGACCCATTAATACATATTATCTGTATTATCAAAGTACTTGGAATAGCAATCCGATGAGTTCACTGAACTACGCCCTAATACTGATGGAGTTTTAATGGCGTTTAATGGCGCTAATCCTCTCCATACACAGATGAACAAATACAATAGATGAAGGTCAACACGTATGACCTCCTAAGTGACATGTTATATGTGATGTACAAAAACCTGAATATCATAAAGATCAGTATTCGTTTGTGCATATGAACTGCACATTTACGTTGCTAAATATTACTCATTATATATAATGACAAATATTGGTATTATGACAATACGGTATATACATTGTATATAAAACGACTAATAGATCCTACTATCAACGCGTCAGGTCAATGTTCATCATACCCCGTATGTTTCTTAAAATTCATTCATATTTGAGACAAATTGCTGTGCCAATTTTATTGGTGCACAAGCAGATCCGTGTTTTTTAAAATTTTCATTTCCTTTTAATGAAAGAATTAAGGTTTTCCACTGCACGGGGGCCACAAGGGTGATACTAATTTTAATGCTATATTTTCAGAACGAATACGTGCTCCCGGTTGGCTCTATAGCGATTTCACAGAAAAGGTATTTCTAGTGCAATGCAGCGTCGGACTCTAGCTGAGAGCGTAGCCTAAGTCATTCCGGACTCCAAAAAGGGCTCTCCATACACAAATGAACAAACACAAAGGAGGGTAGTCTCCTCCGTGACCAGCTTGATTTCGATGGAGCGGAACCAAATTGGCTGCGGAGGAGACGGGTCATTTGGATATGCAAATTAGGTAGTGTCGCTGCCCTGGTATGACCACCACCTGATTTAATATTCATTTTATTATTCTCTTTATATCTTTGTCTCTGGGCTGCGAGCTGAACAAAAGGAATACAATGGACAATCTAGAAACACCATGGAAAGAATCACAACATAGGCCTACATGGAATCTATGGAACAAAGTTTATGCATTAATTGCATTTACTGCTCGATTTATGTAAATGTTACATGGCTAGTGAAAATATAGAGGGCTACTGTAATTCGTATAAAGTAATACTTTATATAATGCCACGGATTATTAAACATATACAAATTTATGCAAATTCTAATTAAATTAGCATAACGAAGTATTACTCATAAATACAAAGTAGCTGTTTGTTTGTAGCATATACCACTTTGTCATAATCCCTGGGGGGTACTCAAGTTTGATTTTGGTAGGGACGTGTAGCTGAGAATATTTGAAAGTGGACCCATAAATATACCAAGTTTTCAAGAAATTTGGACCCATTAATATACCAAAAGTCAAAATTTTCGGCCAAATTTAACCCAAATTGTCTTAGTTTTTACAAATTTTCCCAATTTTTTTTGGAAAATTTCGAAATTTTGGCTAGATTGAGGCAAAATTGAGCTATTTTTAAAAATATTTGAAAAAAGGACCCATTCATATACCAAAATTGGCTTAGAAAAAGGGGTCATTGATATACCAAAAGGCTGAAAATGATACCCATATTAGCGGCACGTCCCCGTATGGTCATTTGTACTAAGTACCCCCCCCGGGGTCATAATATATGTATATGAAATAGTTCTGTGTTTACCTTTACCCAACCCAAAAAACGCATAACGGCCCGTGGCAATTACTAAAGTAGCTGCTAGACAAGAGCCGTCGGGATACTACCTTTGACACCTCACCCCATCATCCATCATGGCACCATATTAGCCTGTGTGTCATGTGTGTGTTCGTATGTCCTCGTGAGAAAAATATCAATCTGCACTATCCAGACATAATAGTACTTGGCCGGCTCCCGGTATGCATTATTGATTTTGTAAAGAAATTCACACAATATTGAATACGGTGTCACAGTAATGCACAAATGACTCCAAGATTGTTAAATTCTGACAGGTCACATGACAGGTCACAGGTCACATGTTGACATATCACGTGTTCAGGAAATCACGTGGGTCAATATTCAAGGCTGGTTTACATAGTTAATTGTCATTTGTATACTGGACTATGTTGGTTAATTTACATATCTTTTAAATACAGACGATGATCCGCATATCTATTTGTTATAATTCAATTAAATGTTTAAATAGAAATCTCGTACAGTTTGGATGCCATACAGATTACCTTTCATTCACTCCAGCTAGGCACTTTAGTGCTAAAACGTCACATAAACTTGTTGGGGGGGGTATATTATTTTACAAAATATATATAAATATTTCCCCCCTTCAAAATATGTGGTTATGCATACAACAACTTTACTGCAGTAATGAAAAAATAATTATCAATTGTTAACCCCTGTACATACCCTCTAAAAGTTTTTGGTTAAGGTTTCCGAATTTGGAAGACTTGCACTGTGTTTATTACACAGAGATTTTGTAATATACCATATACCCAGCAAACACAAAACGTTTTTAAAACGTTTTTAACATGCTATATTTGGAATTTTTGGTTTTGGTAAAAACGTTTAATAACATTAAATGTCGGGTTATATAAAGGTCATGGAAACGTATTAAAACATTTTGTATGAAAACACACTGCAAACATACATTGTATTTTAAAAATGTTTTAAAAATTTTATTGTAAAATATTTTTGCAAACATTTTATGACAAATATTTTGTCAACACGAAAATAACATTATGTTAGGATATTTGCATGAAAACGTTTTATACCCTTTATATATCCTTTATATAACCCGACATGTAAACGTTATCTGGCAACCTTTTCTTACTTTTTGCGAATGAAGTCGAAAATGTTTTGTGCGTGCTGGGTATACTGGTGTAACTTACATTATTGATGACGAACTTACCCTTTCACTGTCTAAATTGGTAATTCACATGTTGCATTCAATGTAAGTGTACATAGGGTCTTTTTATCTTTTCAGTTTCCGTAAATCTATTGTTCAGATACGAAAACGCAAGTGATTCAGTTTACTGACTTCATTGTTAACTTTGAAGTACCAATCAGCTTATTTCAATAGAGGCAGATGCCTATGTCAATAAAAGCGGGAGAGACAAGACCGATGTTTTTAATGGTCTAGCGCCCTCTCGTCTTTGCATTGCTGAATTGATCTATATTAATTTGACAAAATGCATGCCAATCTGAATGATAATGTCCACTTTTTTTTCTGTTAAAACGTTGAAAATAAGCCCTTAAATCACAAAAGGTCCGCTTATGAGCCTGTCACGCCCCAATGCACTTGTGCAGGGCCACAGTGTCGCCCTTCCCTCGTATCAATGTCTATCTACCTATCCCTCCCACTTTAACTTGTTCAGTCTCAAGTACCCCCCCCCTCCCTTGCGAAATTTATCAGTTTGATCCATGACTGAAAATAAGCTCTGCAAAAATAAACATTTAAAATAAACCCGAGTCTTGCATATAGGCCCAACCAATTGAATATATGAATACAAAAGCCACCTAAGTCCATACTTTGGCCAAATTGAGTTAAGCATGGGAAATTGTTGCTATACATAGGCCTGTCATATGCATGAAAGAACAACTCAAATTCATTCTCTGTGTCTATTGGGCATGTGAAAAATAGCATGTATGAAAGAATCACCCAATTCCATGATTTGAGTCTTGTAACACATTGATTGAAATCCAGTATGTATAAAAGTCCACTTGTAACACATTCATTGCTAGAGAATGACTTTTGAACAAAAATGGGTTTAATAAAGGAAAGTGTGTGGTTTATATTACATGGCAGAATGCTTATCAACATTATACATACCTGTGTGCTTTATTTTGTATTATCTTACTAGTGGTGATCTCATTCTAACATTGTTGTCTTTGTATATGATTCAAAAAACCACCTAAGTCCAAAATTTAAAATGAACCCCACGAAGTCCCTGAAATGCTAATCGTCATACCTAATACAGGTTAATCCACTCATTTGCACGTAAAACTTACCATATTGACCAGGTAAATCTAACTGAAGGAATTAAAATGATACACGGGTTTTTCTCTCAAAATAACTTCGCATGGACTTAGGTGGCTTTTGTATTCATGTATTCAATTATCAGATTAGCTTGCCATTGGTACGAATGAATAGAATACATTATCTTTGCTCCAATGCAATTCTTTTGTATTGCATTTCAATATGAAACATGATTACCAAATCACCACTTGTACGCGCCTCATTGGGAGATATTTGACTATATCAGACGCTCGTTTCATCGCCAATATGAAAGACTTTTGCTTATAACTTGGCAACATGGTTAGTATATATTTCAATGCAAGACTATTTTTACGAGCCACTTACGTCTAAGCGTAAGTGCACCAAACACAAGTCAAGTGAAACCGTACAATTTACCGCGAATTTAGGACCGTAAAATTTAGACTCTTCTTTTGTCTAGATTAGCACCCAACCGCACATCTCAAGGTTTTATGTAAAAAATCAATATAACTTACCAAAACGAAAACTGAAATTCACGAGCTTCAAATTTTCAGTAACAAACAAAAGGCTAGAATAAAAGATTGGTCACACCTGTGAGACTACCACTTCAGAATAACAATGACTTACAAAAACGGATACGGATACGGATACGGAAACAGAAACTGAAAAGATAAAACGACGGTAAAACTGTTTCCATTTAGAGGGATGAGGTTTCACGGAGCCGGGGGCGTGCACTCGACTAGGTCTATATGTTACTTCCCCCCAATTTGAAAGTTTTGAGACCTTTTTCTGGACCATTAATAATTTATTTAACTCAAGTGTTGGCAATATCTTTTGTCTGGAGCCCTTCTTTTCTAAATTTCATCTTGCTTCACATTCAATTATTTCATGATATCAGGGTTAGGCCTACTATGCTGCACAATCTTGCTGTATGATCTATCGTTGATCTGTGAGATCTGAATACTTGCACCTGACCTGAGACGAGGAGGTACATTGAATTAAGTTGCTTGAATGGTCATTGGGTCCCTCTCATTGACGGCTCATTGAATCCCACACTCCGCTTCATTATTTTATTAAGGGATCTAAAATGAGCGTTTATTGCGTTTCGACAGTATTTTTTGAGGGATATGAGAGCACCTCAGACCTATCGAATTGCATTCTGAATACGAAGCATGTCTTTCTGATATCAAATAATTTTCATTTTTTGAAAATCACAATATAATACAAATTTTATGACAAATTATAAAAATTTGATATTTTTCAAATTTTGATATATAACAGTCCTCGAAGTAAATTATATAAATCTAATGATATATTCTTAAAGTGTATGTAGTAGGGAGGAAAAGCCGACAGTCAATTGAAAATTTTGACCTTTTATATTGAAGATATGGATTTTTTCCCAAAAGACCTAATTTTTTTTTGGTGTTTTGGGAAAAAAATCCATATCTTCAATACGAAAGGTCAAAATTTTCAATTGATCGTCGGCTTTTCATCCCACCTACATACACTTTAAGTATAAATCATCAGATTTATAAAGTTTACTTCAAGTACTGTTAAATATCAAAAATATCAATTTTAATGATTTGCCATAAAATGTGTATTAAATTGCGAATTTCAAAAAATCAAAATTATTTGATATCAGAATGACATTCTTCGTATTCATAATGCAATTCGATATGTCTGATGTGCTCTAATGTCCCAAAATAAATACTGTCCAAACGTTCATACCCCAGCCCTTAAGGCGTCCCTTCATCTAATACAGAAAATGAACCGTTATGCAAGAAACTTCAGAGAATCTGATTTCATGGATATACCGATGTTAAACTCAAAACAAGAGGATACCAGATTTAGTCGCGTTTGGTGACTCTCAGTTTGTACGGTTCTGGATGTAGGACAAGCCCTTCGATTGGTTTCAAGGTAGGCATCGGTGCGTCCTCAGATGTCTTCTTAAATTTGAACTGATGTAGAAGATGGGTAAAGAAGATGAAGAGTTCTTGTCTCGCGAGAGCTTCACCAAGACAAACACGGCGTCCTTCAACAAAAAGGATAAAAATATATATGTATCATTGAATAAGAAATGTCATAATGGTAATAATACTGGAAACAGACTGACATCGAATATAATTTTAAACGGTCATGCCGCAATAAAAGCACGTTTCAAAGAAAGCGAGAAAGTTCTTTGATTGAATCAAGTAACTCAATTTACCATTCAAAAATGTCATAATGTGCATATTCATTTATTGCAA